>NC_056727.1:405327888-405627888 GCF_019279795.1 Protopterus annectens
TTTTGAGACCAAAACTGGATAACAAGTACATGACTAACAAAAGTGAGAAAAACAGTCAAAAGAAACACCCAGGTAACCAGTATATCCTAATAAAACTCAGACAAAGCTATTTAGCATGAGACAAAAGTGGATTCATGCATACAATGCTAGAGAACAACAGTCGTTAATAATTCTTGAGGGGTAAATGCCACTACAGTGCAATTTAACTGCTAATCTGTGTGTCAGTGAACTCTGATAACAATGATGTTGTTAGTCTTCTTTTGGCATAATTTTGTTTAGAGTTTCTTTGACCACTGACCAAATCTAATTCACAGAAATGCAGAAGTAATCAGCTGCTTAACATTTGACTCTGCTGTACTTTGACCCTTATGCAGCACAACCTATGATAAAACAATGAGAGAATGATTGTTTAAAGAATCTCTACAGGCATGTGTATAGTCAAAGTGTACAATCTATTGATGCGAAGGACTGTAGCATTATTATGGGAGTAGCAATCTATGTCAAAGGCTGCCATGCTCACAGAATGCTAATATGGTTGGGTGGAGTGATAAATATCGTATACCCTTAGATCTTGGGGTGTTTTGGCATGATTAAAGGATTTTTGCAATTGCTGCATAGATGAACTGAAATAGATGTATACAAATTAAACATTTCCCGACTTAAATTCCTACCCTTTCTTTTTACATCAGGAAAAACATATTTTCCTTGACTTTTCAGAGTAATTAATTAAGTTTAAGTTCTGCATTTTATTTCACTGCCTGATATGGTACTGCTTTATTTAATAAACTGGTGATGAAGTCTTCTAGTAAGACAAAAGCACTAAATTCTGGGGAATAAAAAAAACTTAAGATATACCACAGTTCTTGCTGTGGCTGGTGCTTTTTTGTGGTGTGTTCTCAGACTTGGAGCTGTTTACCAGGTCGGTTTCATTTAAAAAAGCAGGACAACCTTATCTAAGTACACACATTGCACATGCATGGGTTCACTACATAGGGTGGTGTGGAAGTCCTCCAAGCTGCATTAAAGCAAATGGCAAACACTTGCTACATGGGCATAATGGATTATTGATGGCTATAAGCATGTCTGTGTACAAATGAGGTAAACACTGCAATGCACAGCTGTTAGCCAGCAAGATGCATAGGTACACAAAAAATCATACAAATAACCATACTGGATCCACCTCACTGTGTTATGTGAGAACTATGCAAATAATCTGGTATGTGAGTTGCTGACATCCCACCTAAGTATACACTGAATCAACTGAAGCAGAACAATCATGTCTCTCTTACATCATGTTAACTGTAACATTCATATCTGTCACATACAGGGCCAGAGTGTGTTGGCCATAACAATATTATACTGCAGTGCTTTCAGGAGAGTATACACACACAAAAAATTAAAGGGTAGTACCTCTTCCCATATGGATCAATGTATGCATTAAGTAGAGCATATACATCAGATAGGTTACTGATTGTGTAATTTGGTAATGTGTGTCATAAGTACATAGATTAGTACTAAGCTAACTGTTCTTGGGAGCTATTTTAAACCTAGCCAATTAGCCCTTGTGAGACTCAAACCCCACACCTTCTGCTTGCAAGGCAAACACCATAACCATTAGGCAACCCTCCAAATCTGTCATACTACAGCAGTAATATAATGCCACATATGACATGATATATGCAGTATAAATTATGATGTATGTCAGAAAAGCATGATAGCAATATGAAATGCTTGCACAACTGAGCCTATACTGTAAATAGTTGGATATGGGAAACACCATGGTAGCAACATTACATAAGTAGATCACACAGACAATACTTACAGTCCTGAGGGTCTACTCTGATGAGGTTGAACATCACAAAAGATCTCTTTAGTGATCTCCTGGAAGGAGTTGAACATGGCCCATGGCATGTCTTGGAAGAAGTTGGCCATCAGGTCCCTCACTGGTGTCTGGAAGACATCTGTCATCACATCCCAGATCTGGTCCCAAAACCTGTCTCACTGGCATGATGGTGGACATATTCTGTGATGAGATGCATGAACGATGGCACATGCAGATCCCAGTCTGTTATCATCATCATCCCTGTCATGGTCATTATACTGGTCCTTGGAGTCAGAGTTGCATGGCAGTGGTCTGGCTTGTTATCATCTTCGGCAAACAATAAGAGAGCCACCTCTGGTTCCACACTCTGTCAAGGTTCTGCAAAATAATTTTTTTTTCACACGTAACAGTTATTTCCCAAAAGAAATGAGTACACAACATGTCATACAAACTGACACAGCCTACATGTGGTAACTATTCTGTATGGGATGTTTCAGTACTTTGTGACCCTATGCAACTGCAACACCATATATGATGAAAAGCATGAATTCAGTCCACAACTAAGTGCAGAATGGGGGTCTATATCAGTTTGTTGAAACCACAAAAGGTCGAATACCTCTTCATCGACCACTATTTGTCGAACTCTGAATCCGTCGAACGATCGTTTTTGTGAACTGTTTCCCATGGTAAGTAACCAGTGGAAAATATTCAGGAATTTGTCCTTTTCTCCACTGTAGTGTGATCTTGGAGTTGGTATATTTAGTTAGAGGGGTGTGGGGCACAACCCACCACTTGGAGGGGTGGGGGGTGTACCTCCCCCACCAGGTTGGGTTTTACATTTTGCTGTTTTTATTGCAGTCAGTAGGTTGGCCAATGTGTTATTTACAGTGGGAAAGATTTTCACAATAGCAATCATTTGATGGATTTGCGTTCAACAAATAGGGGTCGATGAAGAGGTATTCAACCTTTTGTGGTTTCAATAATGTGATACAGACCAGCAAAATGCTGTGCAACATACATTATAGTTAAATGCAAAACAGATCTGGCATAAAACATAATTAGATGAGCACCTACATAATGGTAAAGACAGTATATTATATACCATTAAAAGTATCAAAATATATGAAACAGGAGTTGTGACATGATTGCTCAAGGTATATGACAGTACAGTACATTTGTTATTACAACCTAATTTTCAGACAATATGGTCCATAAGGTTTATTTATACTTGTATAGCAAAAAACACAAACTTGAGATAATAGCAAGTGTACTGTTATGAGTATGCAATGTTCCCATCGTCATAATATCCATATATTGATAAGCCAAAAACACAGAATCCATGGGACCAGACAACATCCCAGGCTGTGTATTGCACAAACTACAGAACAAACTGGCACCCCACCTAAGTACCATGTTCAATCATAGCCTCCCCTCAGGCTATGTGCCTACTGAATGGAGCACAATGACGGTTATCCCACTCCACAAAGGGGGTGCCACCACGGACCCCAGAAACTAGTGCCACATTAGCCTGATGAGCCTGGTCTGCAAGGCAGTGGAATGTATCATCTTGGAGCTTATAAACAAAGACATAGGTAACCTTCAAATCCTGGACCCCACTCAGTTTGGGTTTGTAAAATGTAGATCATGTCTACTAAACCTGATTGACTTATTTGAAGCAGTCACTAGAGCCATAGACGAGGGCAAGGTAGTGCACACAGCCTATCTTGACCTCATCAAGGGTTTTGATACCATCTCCCACTCTGGAATTATAGACAAACTCACTAAACTGGGCATAAATCCCTATGTCACAAGATGGATGGCCAACTGGCTCACTGACAGAACCCACACAGTAAAAATAGCCGACTCCATGTCCGACTTCAGACCAGTGATGAGTGGAGTACCACAGGGTTCGGTCCTGAGTCCTCTCCTGTTTGGCATCTACTTTTCTGAGGTGTAGGCCAACACAGAAGGTCTTTGGCTAACAAAGTTCGCAGATAACTGCAAACTGGAAGCCATAATAGAATCACTTAATGATGTAGACATTCTACAAAAGGGCCTCACAGAAACAGATGCTTGGTATCAAAGTCATGGTCTCAAGCTCAATGACAAGAAGTGCATTGTCATCCCCTTTGGGAAAAACCCAGTACCCGTGAACTACCACATAGGCAGTAACTCATTAAACACTGAAAGTGTGATAAGAGACCTCGGGACACAGGTGGAAAGTAGTCTCTCCTTTGATAACCACATCGCCGCAGTAGTCAGGAAATCCTTCTACGTGGCACACCTCATCACAAAAGGGTTCTCCTCTAGAAAAAAAGAGGTCTTTCTACTCATCCCTTATCAGACCCATTATAGAGTACAATGCCCCATTTGGCATGTATCTCACAAGACACCTACAATAATTGGAAAGGTCATGGAAATACCTCACTAGAAGGATTACCAGCGTCAAACAGATGCCATACGCAGACCGTCTCAAAAAACTCCAGCTCTACTCTGTCATATATCGCCTACTCAGAGGCAATCTCTGCCTAACATACAAAGCTATGACAAACCTAGAGCTGTTGGACATGCTACATTTAAAGAAATCCCAGTATCACCGAACCAGATACCCCAGGGACCTAAACCTTCTCACCACAATAAATAGAACATGCTGCAGGGATAGATTCCTGTCCCAGAGACTTCTCCATACTTTGGAACAAACTACGCATTCATGTCAAGCAAAGCTCCTCATTGGCACTCTTTAAGAAAAATCTTAACGACCGGATGGGAAATAGAAAATTCACCCCAGGGATCACATCTGCACCACTGCTTGACATAGGCACAGGAAAATAATTTTCTTGGGTGGTGAAAGCCAGAGAACCTTTTTGGCTAGGCTTATATAGGCCCCAGGGCCGATAGCCTAGTATCTACATATGAACCTATGGCCATATGTTGGCCACTATGTCTCATATATAGTGTCAGTATGTCACTCCAATACATTATATGGCATGCAATACTCTATTTATCAGAAAAGATGCTATAACCGTTGGGTCATTTACAAAGATATCAGTCAACAGTTTGCATGCAAAACACACTTGTATAATCCATGCACATATATATCAGTGCATTTCAAGACAAGCATGTGATGATACTGGAGTATACAACACTGATATAATTTATCATTTCAGAACACTTAACTATATTGTAAACTCACTAAATTACTTTGTTGGGCCAGTTTTCAGTACTCAATGTATGCCTCACACAATTATATTGAGGTGTCAATACCATTCACTTTACACTATAATGTATTTTTATATGTAAGTAATGTGTCATGTTGACATCCCCTGAATAAAATATAATATGTTTATTCAAAATATATATTAAGAAGAATAACAGTGGCAAACTTAAAACGTATATGCACATGAGATGAACAATGCAACATGGTTAATGACTGACCACATCATATTATTGGAATTGAATAGGAAAGCTTAGTACCTTTGGACAATCACAGCTACAACAAGAGCATGTGACATGTAAACGTTTACTGTATGACAGGACATTAGAGTTCCTTAATAAATCTAGCATTAGCATTATCATAACCTACATTAGCATTATGCTCATATATGTACCTGCACAATTAAAACAATGCAATGATAATCATGTTTATACTATGCAATAAGTTACACATACCAGAAAAACATGAGTGGTTTGTAGCATACAATTGTATATTAAACCAAGTATCACAGGGCAGTAATACAGCATTAGACCACAGGTGTAACTTAAGTACATGCCAGAAAATGTCTGACAACAGTGACACAGTGGTGCAGAGGTTAATATTGTCACCTCCCAGCAAGAGGTTCTTCAGATGAGTTCTCGGCTGGAGTGCCTTCTGCGTGGAGTCTGCATACCCTCCGTGCATTCGTGTGGGTTTTCTTTGTGTGCTCCAGTTTCCTCCCACATTCCAAAGACATGCATTTAGAGCATTTCTTCCCAGGCCTCCTCTGAAAATAGGCTCTGTCCTGGTCAGACTGTCCCAGTCAACAAATGTTAAATAAAATAAATACATTTAAAATGCTGAGATAGCAGACATCCATCCAATAATCCAACAGGCAGACTATGCACAACATAACAATCAGAGAGCACCACTGCCAAGCCTAGAGGTTTACTATTACTTACTGTTCAAACAATGACACTACAAGTGAGTTGCATGCGAAACATGCCATTTAGAACATTATGACAGTAACACACAGGTGTTTGTCATTGAGGTTGTGACAACAAAAAATGCATAATTGACATTGTCAAAAAACAGTCTGCTTATAACTCCAAAGACAAAATGTATATTAAATGTATACTGTGATTCACAGTAAATCACTGACTATTGCACTTACTTTGAATATGCATTATGGATACTCTGGCATTAATAGTGGCATGCCTGAAGGAGAAATCAATAAACATTTAAACTTGATTTTTTAACTATGTTATGGGGAAGTAAATGTTGACAGTTTTAATACATTCTTGTCTTCCTCCACTGCTCCTCCAGCCTGTACATACACTCTGTGCACAAAGAACAATTACAGGCATAGTCTTCCTCACCTGCAAACAGGAAAACAGGATATATTACAGCAACAAAATGACTGTCAGGTCTTCCTCACCTGCAAACAGGACAATAGGATGCATTGTTGCAACGGAAGGATTCTGTCATGTCAATATATGATGATTGTTACGTATAACAAAACAGTGAAAATAATGAGCATCACATGTTAGCTAGCCTTAACATGAAATGCAAGTTGACATTCAGTCGTTACTGTGTCACTCTCAATACTGCACACCTATGAGAATTACTGTATACAAACTGGAGGAAGTGACATTCAAGCCTACAACTTTCACCAATGCTTGCACTAAAACCTGATTTCTACCTAGCTAATTAATCTTCCCTAAGACTGGATGACTTGATGGAAGTTAAAAAACTCAAGTACATGAATATGCTGGGAGGAATTAAACACAATGTAAATTCGTGCTTCTAAATTACAGGATAAGTAAAAGAAAAGTACAAGTGCTTCCATGTGCTGTGTATTTGAACCACAAAAGTATGCAGTCCTAAGTTCATGTCAGCACATTCCTCACAGCAATAACAAACAGCTATAACACTTTGGAGTTCCAAGTGTTGTACTTAACTATAAAACACAAGATTGCACTTGAAATGCATAACAACACATTACAGGAAATACTGTTTTTCTGTGGTATTTAATACATTCACATATAATTTAGGTCGGTGGGCAAACAATGTTAAATGATAATGGATTATAATATAATATTTTGTGATTCAAAATGCACAGGTCACATACGCATGTATTATCCAGTTATCCAGTATGTAAACATACAGCCTTATTGACGTAAATATGATTTTTCTAGAAAAATTGCAGATGGTGTAAATATTTATAATCATCAGTGACCTCAGCACTGTAGGAATCAATACACCACATAAATATAACATGTCTAAAGAACTGTACTCCATAACTTACAAAACAAGTATAGATCCCCCATATCTGTTCCTAAATAGCAACAGTCAGATTTGAATCCACACATATCCTTGAAACATTTACATTGGTCTACTGCGTAATGTTTTGAGTTAATGGACTGCACGCTCCTTTAAAACTGTAAAACTGCATGGAACGATAGTGTAATATGCATTTAGCTACCTTACAACATTAGTATGTGTAGTTGATCTGAGCACCTTACACTTAACACTGAGCTATTGGTTAATGCACTGAATTTTGAGAACCTACGCAGACATTTACAAATGGGATTCCAAAACAGTGAATGATGATGCACCTCATTAATTGTGTATAGTGCAAACAGTACTTAAAAGCTGTGTGTGCAGTGCAGCTAAACTTGCTTTAAGTTATAGGTGATGTACAGCTAACTTCAAAGGTAAATTGTCACTTGCTGCCATTGTAAATGTCTATCAGTGACAAGAAGATTTTCCACACATGCAGTTGTATGGATAAAAAAGGAAACAGCTCCAGTGAACTATAGATATAGATGGAATGAAAATATATCAGTAATTATTTCTGATTAACCTGCAAAGTCTCTGGTCTGTTTGCAGAAACTGGCAAGCTCTGAGGATTTACGTAAGTTGTATCTCACTGACTAGACATGGATACTCTTGGATGATTAATAATAGTTGTTAATACATTCAATCTGAGAAAGACAATATAAGGTTAACTTTGAATTTACACACAGCAAGACAAGTCACCCTAGCTCCTACTGCAAAACACCCTTCCAACATAAAAGCAGACTTGTAAAACCAGCTATTAAAGTCACTTCTTCTTCTTCTTCTTTTTCTTCTTCTTTCAGCTGCTCCCATTAGGGGTCGCCACAGCAGATCAACTGTTTCCATTTCTTCCTGTCCTCTGCATCTTGCTCTGTCACACCAACCACCTGCATGTCCTCTCTTACCACATCCATAAACCTTATCTTAGGCCTTCCTCATTTCCTGTTACTTGGTAGCTTCATCCTTAGCATCTTTTTCCCAATATACTCTGCATCCCTCCTCAGCACATGTCCAAAGCAAGGTAATCTTGCCTCTGGCTTTGTCTCCAAACCTTCCAACCTGGGCTGACCCTCTAATATACTTATTCCTAATCCTGTCCATCCTCGTCACACCCAGTGCAAATCTTAACATCTTCAGCTCTGCCACGTCAAGCTCTGACGCCTGCCTTTTTGTCAATGCCACTGTCTCCAACCCATATAACATAGCTGGTCTCAGTACCCTCTTGTAGACCTTCCCTTTCACTCTTACTGGTACTCGTCTGTCACAAATAACTCCTGACACTCTTCTCCACCCACTCCATCCTGCCTGTACTCTCTTCTTCACCTCTCTTCCACACTCACCATTACTCTGAACTGTTGATCCCAAGTATTTAAACTCAACCACCTTCGCCACCTCTACTCCCTGCATCCTCACCATTCCTCTATCCTCCCTCTCATTCACACACATATATTCTGTCTTAGTCCTGCTGACCTTCATTCCTCTTCTCTCTAGAGCATATCTCCACCTCTCCAGGGTGTCCTCCACCTGTTCCCTAGTCTCACTACAGATCACAATGTCATCTGCAAACATCATAGTCCACTGGGACTCCTGTCTGATCTCGTCTGTCAACCTGTCCATCAACATTGCAAATAAGAAAGGGCTCAGAGCTGATCCTTGATGTAATCCCACCTCCACCTTAAACGCATCCATCACTCCCACCGCAGACCTCACCGCTGTCACACTACCCTCGTACATATCCTGTACCACTCTTACATACTTCTCTGACACTCCCGACTTCCTCATACAATACCACAACTCCTCTCTAGGCACCCTGTCATATGCCTTCTCTAAATCCACAAAGACACAATGCAATTCCTTCTGACCTTCTCTGTACTTCTCCATCAACACTCTCAGAGCAAACATCGCATCTGTAGTGCTCTTTCCTGGCATGAAAATATACTGCTGATCACTAATCATCACCTCCCTTCTTAACCTAGCTTCCACTACTCTTTCTCATAACTTCATGCTGTGACTCATCAATTTAACCCCTCTGTAGTTACTACAACTCTGCACATCACCCTTATTCTTAAAAATCGGTACCACAACACTTTTTCTCCATTCCTCAGGCATCCTCTCACTTTCAAAGATTTCATTAAACAATCTAGTTAAAAACTCCACTGCCATTTCACCTAAACACCTCCATGCTTCCACAGGTCACTTCAATAATAAGAATTTAACTCACAGTGCAAAACCAACATTTAATACAACATTTCTTAGCTCTTTTGCCTTTTAACCAAAGGTATCATCAGAGAATACAAGTTCAAATAGTACACAAGTTTAAACAGGGCTTCCAATTAAATGCTAGCCAATCAAAATAAAGAGACTATTAACAAGGCATAATTAGCAAAAATACTGCATCACTTCTCAATATATTAAATACGTTCATTTAAAAAACAAAAATTACTAGCTCATTTAAAAAAATACATATGTTTATAAAACAGTCCATACAAAAAACACAACAAAAATTACTAGCTAGTAATTCAAATTTAATTTAATTTAATTTTTTTTTTCAGTCCTGTCCTTGAGAATGCAGTTCAGGGACAACACTTAATATAATCCTGTTGTTCTCATTGCATCTAGATGTAACTGCCAATGTAGTTATTTACATTCAAGCAATAATTCACAATTCCCCCCTCTATTTCTCGTGTACACTATATCCATAACAAAAAATTAAAATCTTTCAAAGTTGGAACATTGCAAAGTGGGTTTATAAAATGGGATGGTGATTTTACACTTTTTTATATCATGCACCTGCTCGTATAGTCGATCTTTGAGCTTTCTCATGGTTTTGCCAGTGAAAAATGCAGGACAAGAAATGCATTTCGCAAGGCATACTACCACTTTTGTTGTACAGTTACATATATCTGGACAAGTCAAGGTTTTTTCATAACTGTCAACTATAATATATGGACCATTGTTTATATATTTGCAGTACTTAAAAAAAACACATTTCATCATTTTTTACTTAACGTTACCTTTGTTAGTATCCTTATTTCTTTTGAAAACATTTTTAAGGTTGTCACCTCTACTATAAGTAACCTTGGGATACAGGCCTAAATCTCTATTTAATTCATCTGAAAAAACAGTGTCACAAGTATCTTTTAATAACCTTTTGAGTGCTGGTGCTTGATGGTTATATTTAATTATCATAGCACACATCTTGTCTGTATTATTGTACTTCATTGCTCTATGTATTTATGTTGTTGTTTAAAACTGGTGCATAGTTCTCTTTTCTACCCCTAAGTATATTTAATCTGATTGTCTCTACCAGTACAGTTGGGTAGCTTCTATCAGTGAACATCTTGGTTTGCCTAACTCAGTGTGAAATATCTCATCCACTAATACCAATCTTGATAAGTGTACAATCTGGCCTTTAGCTATGTTTCTTTTCTGGAAGGGAGGATGATTGCTATTATAATGAAGCATAGTTAGAGTATGTCTCCTTCCTATAGATGTTTGAAACATATTTCTTTCTGACCATAATCTTTAGAAATGGTAATATCTAAATGATTTATTGAATCTATACCAAAAGAAGAAGTAAACATCAGAAAACTACTGGAGGCATTTAATTCCTTTAAAAATTAATCAAAAACAGAAATCTTATCAGTCCACAATAATAAGATGCCATTCAAAAATCTAAAGTATCTAAATACTTTCTTAAAGTACAGTGAACTAAACAATTTGTTATATTCCCATTCTGCAAGTACCAAATTGGCATAGGTTAGGGCACATCTTGCTCCTACGGCAACCCGTGTCACTTGATAGTAAAATTCACCATCAAAATAAATGTAGTTGTTTTTTAATACTTTGTCCAGGAATTCTAAAATGATAGCAGTCTCAATCATATTAAAAGAATCATCTTTAATAAAATATTATGGAAATGTTTTAATCCTACCTTATGTCGTGTGGAATAACACAGAATAAATTCACCACATCAATAGTAGTGAAAGTAACCTTTTCATCAAATGGGGTGGAATTTAACATTTGCAACAAATGTCATGAATCAAGTAAGATGTGTAATTCTTTTTCCACCAAATGTTTGGAATGCACATACACATGCATGTTTTTAATCTGCCAGCTAAAACTATTGGTCTAATAAGGGGGTTATACTGATCACTATGCACTTTTGGTATTCCAAAAATCTGTGGAACTACTGTTTTTTTACTTTAACACAATTCAGAACCTCACTGGACAAAAAAACCTCAGAGAACAAGATCACTGAGACAGTAATCTTCTTTACCGTATGCTATGTTGATCTCATTTCTAGAAACCTGTCTGTCTGTATGTCATAGTGTCATTAAGTAGGTCCAGCATCTTATTAGCATACATGAAAAAATCCATAATTACTACACCCCCTCCCTTATCTGATTTCATCACTCGAATGTCTTTGTTGTCTCTGATTTGAGCCAATAAATGTCTTTCATCTAGAGTAAGATTCTCACTGTGTTTTGTTTTGTTTTACTTTTCAGTAACCATCTGAAACTACCTTCACAAAGTCTCTCAAAGACTGACACCATAGGATGATTTGGGGGCATAAATGTATTCTTTCTTTTCAAGGTAATGGATGCATAATTTGGAGGGGGGTGTATTACCAAAAATATAGTCAAGTTGAGCTGCCTTGTATATAATTTAAGATCCCCCAACAAATCAATTATATACTGATTAAATGAGGGAATAAATTGAAATCCCTTATTAAACAAAGATACATGTTTAGTTTCAAGACACATATAATTATAGCTAAAAGGTTTAAAACCATCTTTAGCAATGATTTCACATGCAGAATCTTTAGGTAAAACATAAATATCTGAAAATGTCCCATTTAATTTTTCTTTTTGATTCTCCATTTCTTTGTACATCTGAATTGTTTTGGGGTATTGAGCTGTTGATTCCCAAAAGGGGGACTCTGAAGCACAAGTCTATTAGATGATCTTCTTTCATTACTTGTACCTTCACCTGTAAGATTATCTAAGTTATCAAATGGACCTATTTCACTAGGAACAAAAGGGCTGTCATTAAATTCATGCTCAGTCTTACATACTCTCTCCACATAAATATTGAACACTTGATTATTAATGACAGCCTTGAGTTTGGGATAAGTGCAGTTCTCTCATCATATTCCTGTTTATCCTTAAATAACTTTTGTTTTGCTTTCTCATTTCATTCTTTTTACCAAGTTGTTAGCACAGTTAAAAATTATAGGATATTCTTTTTTATACGACTGAAAGGATGGATCACTTTGGTCTCTAAAACTGAATTTTCTGCTAGTTGTCAGCAATAAGCAGTTTAACTAGCTCAGTACCTGTCCGATCAAACAGTTCAATCAATTTATGATGTAATGATGAATTTATATTGAGCCCAGAGGATACTTCCAAAATCTTAACCCCCTTGGTACTCTTTTGACTTTAACACACTCAGCCAGATGCATATTATCTAGCTGAAGGTTCCTATATTTGATTAAATGCTGTTCAAGCAATCTAATTTGTGAGATTAGCATTCCTTTAGCTGAAGGTTCCTGTATCTTGAAGTCCAGATTTATAAGCCAAGCCTTAATATCAAATTTCACACCCATCTCAAAAGGATTGGGGTTCAAAGAAACATTTTGTGTTGAACAGCTTAGATTACTAAAAGCCATTGTATGTACTAAATTATGCCTTTTCCCTCCAGCTGAACCAGGAATGAATTTTGATAACTACTGGAGCAGAATGGTAATGTCCCCTGGCAAGGATTCCATCTAAAATCATCAGTACGTTTAGTAATTTATAGAAAAAAGATGGAGCCAATCTATTTCCAAAACACTAGCACAGCATAACTCTAAAATCTTTTAGCTGCCTGGAACAGGTGGAGCACAGAGTAAGGTGCTGCAACATCACTGCCTTAGACTTGTAACCTCACAATGATTGCTCATACATGATAAACGAAAAGCCAGCAAGACAAGACACCTTAGCTCCTCTCGAGAACACCCTTTCAATACAAAAGCAGGCTTGGAACACCAGCTATTAAATCACTTCAATAATAAGAATTTAACTCACAGTGCCAAAACCAACATTTAATACAAATTTCTTAGCTCGTTTGCCCTTTAACCAAAGGCATCATCAGCAAATGCAAGTTCAAATAATGCAAGAGTTTAAAAAGGGCTTCTAATTAAATGCTAACCAATTAAAATAAAGACACCATTAACAAGACATAATTAGTAAAATACTGGTTACCTTTTCATTATATAAAATACGTTCATTCAAAAAAAATTACATATGTTTATAAAACAGTCCATACCAAAAAGAAAACAAAACAATACTAGATAGTAATTGAAATTTAATTTAAATTAATTTAATTTTCCATCCCCGTCCTTGAGAATACAGTTCAGGGGCAACACATCATTAATCCTAGTAGTATACCTTGTGACATGCATTTCTTGTCGTGCATTTTACATTGACAAAACCGCAAGAAAGGTTAAAGAGTGAATATATGAGCATGTGTACAATATTAAAAGATGCAAAATTAACAACGCATTGTAATGTTCCACTTTAAAAGATTTTTTATTATTTGTTATAGATAGAGTGTACAGGACAAATACATGGGGAACTGTGAGTTATTGCTTGAACATAAAGAGCAACATTTGCAGTTACATCTAGACACAATGAAAAAAAAAACAGGATTTAATGATGTGTTGTCCGTGAACTGTATTCTCAAGGACAGGGCTGAAAATTTAAATTAAATTAAATTATTTACTTTTATTTTTTATTTGACATTTGTTTATCGTGAAAGTCCAGCTGGGCCATAAAGAATCCATTTTTAGTGGAGGCCTAGGTTGAAAAGCTCCATGAACAATATTAGACAAATAAGGCTTAGTGTAGCAGTAGCACTGATGTAACCATTCACTTAACAGTAACTAAAATATTCAGCATAACAGTAGTACACATATAATACATGGTTACAAACATAGGATAGTTGCAGTGTATTTTTGATTTAAAGTCTGTGCTAGTCACAGCATTATGTATTTGGGAAGTCATTAGGAAGATGTAAAGTAGTTGAGATGATTGTTTTAGAGAAGAAGGAGGGGGTACAGTAGTAGGAAGTCTGCTTTTGTATTGGAAGGGTGTTTCGCTGGAGGAGCTAAAGTGTCTTGTCTTGCTGGCTGTTCATTTATCATGTATGAACAACCATTGTGAGATTACAAGCCTCTGTGCTCCACATGTTTCAGGCAGCTAACAGTTTCTAGAGTTATGCTGTGTTAGCATTTTGGAAAAAGATCTGCTCCAACATTTTTCTACAATTTAATCAAAATACTAGTTAATTTAAATGGATTCCTTGCTGGGAACCTTATCATTCTGCTTCAGTAGTTATCAAATTCATTCCTGGTTCAGCTGGAGGGGAAGGACATAATTTAGTACATACTACAGCTTTTAAGCAATCCAAGTTTTAAACACAAAATATTTCTTTCTACTCTAGTCCTTTGGAGACAGGTGTGCAATTAAGGCTTGGCTTATAAATCCAGACTTAAATATAGAGGAACCTTCAGCTAAAGGTGTGCTAATCTCACAAATTAGATTGTTTGAATAGAATTTAATCAAATATAGGAACTTACAGCTAAATAATATGTATCTTGCTGAGTGTCCTAAAGTCAAAAGAGTACCATCGGGTTAAGATTTTGGAAGTATCCCACTGGGCTCAATATAAATTCGTCATTATACCATAAATTGATTGAACTGTTTGATCAGACAGGTATTGAGCTAGTTAAACTGCTTATTGCTGACAACTAGCAGAAAATTCAGTTTTTAGAGACTAATTTGTGAGATTAGCACACCTTTAGCTGAAGGTTCCTCTATCTTTAAGTCTGGATTTATAAGCCAAGCCTTAACACCAGTATTGAAACTGATACATCCTTTCAGTTGTATCGCAAACCGAAGGCTGTCATTAATAATAAACCCCCAGATTTACTAACCTACAGTGCAGGACTAGCTTAGTCCTGCATGGAAGTGGCCATTTAGGAGGACAGCAGCATGCTATGCATATTAATGAAGGCACGCTGCCTGAGCCCCTAATCTTACACAGAGCATGAAAGAGTGCAGGGGGTGTGTCTGAGAGCAGAGCTCTCAGAATATACATGCCCCCACAATGAAGAACAGCAGAAATCCCAAAAGAATGAGTGAGACCGCTCATAGGTGTCCACATACCCCCAGCAACATCCCTTCATGTGTACAACAGCAATAGTAAATACACAATATAAATATACCCTTTTTTTATGAAACCGATTAAACCTAACCGTAGGTGCATGGGTTTGCCCATCGCTTAGCTATGGTTAATGCAGCTTAAAAGGCTGAAGAGGATAACAAGGAAGATATATGCAAATGAAGCAGTATAGCAATAGTGTCGTGGGCAGAGCATTCACCTCACGAGCAGGCATTCCCGGTTCGAGCCCCACTGTAGCATATTCCATTTTCCATGTCAAATCACTTTATGACCAATATTTTAGTTGCATAACCTACTAAATAACATATATTTGTGAATTGGAGTACTGCATTAAATGCAGATGTGAGGTGTCAGTTTCATAATGTTGCAAAGTCCACAGATAATCACATGTGCCCCATACAGTATATGTATACAGGAATCATGGATACAAATGGAAGGGAAAATGTGTAATGAATGATAACTCCATACAGCTTCCATATCCCCCACCTTCCCAAGAGCCATTAGACATTACTGTCTAAATTAGTGCAGTGGTAAGCAGGAGTAAGCACTAGTAAGCAAATGTAAGCACTATTAAGCAGTAGTAAGTGGGAGTAAGCATATGTAAGCACTAGTAAGTGGGTTTAAGGCCGTTTGCATGGGGTTAAGCAATGCGCACACAGGTTAAGCAAAATTAAAGCTAACTCTCTGTAAGCATATTTAATCAGAGGTTAGCATTGCTTACCCTTGCTCAAACACAAGCAAACCCACCTAAAAGTGCCTTAATCACTCTGTATTCATCAGCTGCTGTGCTGCCCAGCAACAAAATCAACAGCCTTGCACGTCTTGAACACAGGATGCTATACACTATAGTCAAAGTAGTTAACCACCAAGCTATTAATGTAGTACATAAGAGTGAGGTATCACCAAAAAAACCCTCACTACAGTAAAATTAAACTGAACATGTGAAAGTAATCAGTATATAGTCATATATTCTACAACCTACTACATAACATAAATATGTGAACTGGAGTACTGAAGTAAGCCCAGATGTGAGGTGTAAATGTAATAGTGTGTTGAAGTCTCCTACTAAACACAAGGACCCCATACAGTGTACATACACATGAATCATGGATACCAGACATAGATATAAGATGTAATGAATAATAAATCAATGCCAAAAAGCAAATATAATGCAAAGTGAATTTTAAGCAATGCTAAGCATTGCACAAGCCAGCTTAGGAGGTGTAAGCAATGTATAGGCCAGCTAACTCAATGTGCCCAGTGGTATATCCCTTTAAACAATGCCAACCTTAGGTAAGCAGGTTTGCCCATAGCTTAGCCTTTTCAAAACCGGCCAATCAAAGCAAAGTGTGGGAATTCAGCCCTACTTAAACCCAACAGGTGGGAATAAATCTCATAACTGGTTGTAGCTTACCCTTGCAGGCAAGATGTCAAGAAGGGGAGAGGGAGTGCACTTTTGGATCCAGCGCTGGGGCATCCAGGAGTCCAGAGTCATGGCAGGACTCCTTGTCAAAGACCATGAGCAGAGACTGCTGCAGGGCCAGTACCAGGGTTTCCAATACAAGGTGGAAGCCTGGGACCATCTTGCCTGTGACCTCACCAGTGCCACTGGCATACACCGAACTGGTGAGCAGGTCAGGCACCACTATGCTAACCTGAAGCGGTGTAAGGGGATCTCTTGGATCAGTGGATCCAAGAGGCTAGGAGGACAGGGGAGGTCCCAGCTGTGCATAAGTATCACTTCAATATCAGTTTAATAATTGCCAGCTCATGTACATTATGGATAGGTATGGCTAAATATTCCTCTTATGACCTTCACAGCGGTAAGTGAGCGGGCCACGAACCAGGAAGCCTATGGCTGTCACTTGGAGAGGTTGCGATGCAAGACAGCTTAGTAAAACTCTTGCATGTACTGTCATAGGAAATAAATCTAACTGTATTAGTAAGTCAATTTCCTGTAGAAAACCAATATTGTTTAAGGCAAGTACTGCATACACCAGAGAATATGGCAGGAAGAGTCTCATATAGTTTGTATGTAAATAAAAGCATAATAGCCTGACAATAAAGGTCTAACTGCTGGACTGCATGTGTATACTCTGGTATCATATGGTAATGTAGATTTGCAATCATGTAATAGTACTGTTGTACTAAGCACTGTTACCCACACTGTGCAACATACATAGAATGTGTTGGAATGTCTGTATATGACTGGTGTAATCCCCAAAGTTCATTTAGTACAACTGAGAGAGACATAGAGAGAAAACAGTGGAAAGACAGACAATGAAATCTGAACAGCACACGCAACTGAGATGTGAACTGTTGTATTTTAGCACACACAGCCATGGTTCGAATCCTGGGAATGATAGTAGTCTGCATACAAAATCATACTCCACAACTGTACAAATATGTCCAGAATGTCCAGTAAATTGGCCCATATCTGCTGCCTGTCACCCTGTCTCCCTGGGAAATCAGTGGGATGATCCCAAATGTTTAGGCAGCAAACAATAAAAACAACTGATTGACAGACATCTATGAGAACAATCCTGACACTCTAGCAACTCCCCAAAATGTTATGAGAGTAATAAGCCAAGTATGTCCCATCTACACCCCCATGTTGTCAAGTTGTGACCAGAGCGTGTACAGTAACAAAGTGAAATGTATGTGCATAATACTAATGTGGAATCTGGTAATTTGTGTGGCAACATTCAGGTAGTGCTAACAAACATTGCTCCCACAGGTCTGTCAGATATGAATACTGTGCCTAGAAATAATAGAGTGATACCCTGTACTGGTACTGTTTACTCTGGTATTGTATGGCATTGTTAGTGTTGCAGTTGCTCTGAATAATAAGGTATTACTCATCACTGTCACCCACACTGTGCTACATAATCTAACTGTCTAGGAAATCCTATATAAGAGTGTTGTAATACAAGGTCAGAATGTAAAACCACTGGAGAATTATAGACAGAAATCAGATAAGGGATACACAGCAATATCTATATAGCCCACACAACTGTGATGGACAGTGTTTTTTTTTAGCAGACACAGCCATGATCCGAATCCTGGGAGTGGTAGTAGGCTGCATACAGAATCATACCCCACAACTGTACAGATATGTCCAGAATGTCCAGTAAATTGGCCCATATCTGCTGACTTTCCTCCTGTCCCCCTGGGAGATCAGTGGGATGATCCCAGATGTTTAGGCAAGAAACAAGAAATACAACTGATTGACAGACATCTATGAGAACAAACCTGACACTAGCAACTCCCCAAAATGTTATGAGAGTAATAAGCCAAGTATGTCCCATCTACACCCTAATGTTGTCAAGCTGTGACCAGAGTGTGGAAAGTAACAGAATGAGATGTATGTACATAATACTAATGTGAAATTTGGTACTTAGTGTGGCAACATGCAGGTAATGCTAACAAACATTTCTCCCACAGGTGCGACGGATACCAAGACTGTGCCGAGAAATAAAAGCATGATACGCTGTACTGGTACTGTTTACTCTGGTATTGTATGGCACTGTGAGTGATGCAGTTGCCCTGGATAATAAGATATCATTGATCACTGTCACCCACACTGTGCTACATAATATAACTGTGCAGGAAATCCTGTATAACAGTGTTGTAAGTCACTAAAGGTTGAAGAGGGCAATAGTCTAGATATGTCCCGGTCCACCTGCATGTGGTCAAGACATGGCCAGAGTCTGTGCAAAAAGAGATGGGCAGGTATGTGCACAACATCAGCCAGGAATCTGGGAGTATGTGTAGAAATGATTAGTTAGTGTTAGCAAACATTTCCTCCACAGGTATACGCAAAATCAGTTCATGGAAAGATGACGACAGCCATATCACTGTCTAAACTAAGGCAATATGGTAGTGTAGTAATACTTGTAAGGTACAGATAACAGCACTGACTAGGAAAGTAATGCGAAGTACAGGAATATACCAGTTGTTAATTGACATCTTTCTCCTTCCCCACCATATCTCCAACAATACACTAATTACCCACCTCAACTGGTATGTGATGACTCCACTATTATGTTAGGACATATGTCCTATTGGTTGATAATTATTTAAATCTGTTTCTATGCATGTGCTATGTTGAAATACTCCAACATTGGTGGCATGGTGCCATCAATGTACCTGCATGCGGATGTTATTACCACTGTGGTCCCATATATGCATGTGTTCTATTTGCTATGCAACTGTTCCATATCTGGTGTCTGGGTTAATGGGAATATCCATGAATGCTATTATACCTAATCCTGGAATGTGTTGACTATTACTAACCCACATATGTTGATAAACCACAAACACCATAGCAAGTATGGGAATGCGGGTCCCAGACGACCCACCTGTCCCACATCAGCTGGCCATGGCACCAGGCACCAGCATGTCTGGGGCCCAGCCCAGGACCTCTTCATCCGTTATTCCTGCACCACCTTTGGGTGGAACTGCCTGAGGGGATGGGGCTCACTCCCCTCCTGGGAGCAGTTGTGGACAGGACCCTGTCACCCGTCACCAGGTTCAGGTCGTAGTGCGTCGCGAGCTCCGGAGGGAGGTCAGAGATCTGCTATGCCAGCTTGAGGGCTGCATGTCATGACTAGAGGATCAGCCTGGCTCTCCAACTCAGCCCACAGCACAGCCACCTTTGGGGCTGTGAAGGTGCAGTGGTGACTGCCCATGGGTGGGGATCACAGTCCCACTGTTTCCACTAGGGGGCTCATGGGCTTCTGATTTCCCAACACCCCTCCCCATCAAGGTGTTTACCCCCCCACATGTGTCATATACCACCCCTGTATGTGTCTTATTTGTCTTGTCTGTTAACATACCCAACCTACCTCCCCAAATATACCTACTATCACTCCCCAACATCCCACTCCACCTGAAAAAAAAGAGAGCAATCGGTTCCCAAAAAAAAAAAATCTCGCCCCATACATAACTGTCCATTTTGCACACATGTCCGCTGGACACATGTATTCTGGTCTAATTGGCATCACAACATATTATTGTTGTCCTCACCCCTCTCTCAGGGGTTTGAGTGTCCAAATCTACCTCCAAAGTCAGTGTATATGCACAGCTGTTGCTATAAAACAAATGGGCAGCTATGGACCTTCCCTACACCTTCCTGTACATCCCTAGCTATTTTCCCTACTGTCTTTCCCTCTTTGAGCCCCTTTTCCACCACTTTCCTATCAACCCTTTTTTCTTTTCATTTAAAGAAATTAGCATGGGGGTAAGCAGGAGTAAGCACTTTTAAGCAGCAGTAAGCGGGTTTAAGCTTGTTTGTACAGGGATGAGCAATGCCTACACAGGTTAAGCAATCTAGAAGCTAACTGAGTATAGGAAACTGGAAGTTAGCAGTGCTTACCTCTGCTCAAACCTGCACAAACCCACTTACAACTGCTTAAAAGTGCCTTAATCACTCTGTATCCAATGGCCCTTGTTCTGCCCAGCAACAAAATAAACAGCCTCTGCAAGTCTCAAACCCAGGACCCTGCACACCATAGCCAATGTGATTTATCACTAAGCCATGGCCGATACAGATAACCATGATATTTTCACAAACATATAATCCAACACAGTCATTCAACAGTACAGGAAATGCATTTATACATGAAGATGTATGTGTGTGTACATATATATTTATATCTAAATAGATATAACATATCTAGATATGTAGATATAGTTACATATAAATATATATATATATATATATATATATATACATGCACATATACATATGCATACATCTATAGATAAATATATATCTACATCTATATGTCTATATATACAGCAATATATATATATATATATATATATATATATATATATATATATATATATGTATGTATATACAGACATACATCTATAGATATAAAAGAGAACATAAAAACATATATGTCCACATGCACCGTTAATGGGGTTGAGGGGGCCCAAACAACATACATATTGTACGTATAGGTAACCCCCCCCCACAGCCAAACATGTCTGCCCTGCAATACACTACCAACAGTTTCAAATAACATAACCAGGATCTGATACAACATGGGCATAAGATGTTAACAGTACTCCATCCCACCTGTATGATGTCAGGCTGGTATCAGTAACATATCATGCAGTACAGTCTGGCTACCATAGGGAATGCATAATGTGGAAGCAATCAACATCCCTAGGATACATATACACAGACACATATATGCAGATACAGATATATATATATATATATATATATATATATATATATATATATATATATATATATGGGTCTACTTTATGCGCTCAAAAGCTGAAAAACCCGAATCCAAATAGTGCGACACGTAAAGAGCGAACTGCGAATACGTCGAACGAATGAAACCATGAAAGTGGAAATATCGAATTCACATAGTTGGCCCATCTGCAGTATAGCTCCATAAGGTAAGTGTGCAATAGTTACGGACCTTAGGGTTAGGGAGGGGTAAAGGTAAGTGCATAGGTAGTGTATGTAAGGTTTTGTGTAGGTAATGTATGCAAGGTTTAGTGTAGGGTTTTGTTAAGTGTATGTGTGTAGAATATTTAGTTTGTTTGGGTATAGCTACATAGGGGAAGTGTGCAATAGTTACGGACCTTAGGGTTAGGGAGAGGTTAAGGATAGTGCATAGATAGTTGTGTATGTGGGGTTTATTGTAGGGTTTTGGTGCTTTAATTTAGGGTTAGAAGTAGGGTTTTGGTTAGTGTATGTATGTGTTTTTTTTATTGTGTTTGGGTAGGTAGTGTGTTGCAGGTGGTGGGTTGGCCGACTATGATGGTTCGAGGTTTTAAATTTCGTGCTTTAGTACGTTCGATGTATTCGTGGTTCACTTTTTATGTGTCATGCTATTTGGATTTGGGTTTTTCATGTTTCGAGCGCATAAAGTAGACCCTATATATATATATATATATATATATATATATATATATATATATATATATAGATAGATATATATAGATAGATATATATAGATAGATAAATATATATGTAACTACACATGCACACACAGAGATATGTATAGGAAGATACATATGTAGAAGGTGCACACAATATGGAACAGCCACTAAGCCTACAGTTACCACCTTACCAACTGGGCACTGTATGAACCACCCATACAAATGACAATTGTTGCCTGCAACATATACCCACAGAGTGGTCAAGGGCTATAACACCACACACACGTTTGCACACATGGGAAAGCTTTATTTGTGTACTATTGCAATTGTATATGCCATGTCATATAGGTGTTTAGACACTGACATACATATAAACAGAGTAATACAACTGTGAAACAGTTATAGTAATACAGTAGTCTGGAAAGGTTTACATATGTTGCTGTCCAGGCCGAGGCCTTCCAGTAGTACAATAGTAAAGACAGACTGGGCCACAGGATACCAATCAATCAACAGTAAGTAATGCAGATGTATAGTCCAGCAGCCTCTATCTATACTCTGTACACAATCCCGAGGGGGTAAAGACCTCAGTTTACACAATGGGATGTATCTGGTACATAACAAGGCATAATTGTCACCATCACAATCACACTGACAAACAGAACAGTCTGTATGGCAGGAGGCAGTAGGCCTGCATTTACCCAAGGTGAATTGTATGGTAATGTACATCCAGATACCTTAAGGCAGCCTACCCCTGATAAACCCACATGCTGTAACAGCCTAGGTTAGTTATGGTGCACCCCACCCTAGACTCAATAATACAGGGCCATATACCACTGTTACATACACTGGCCTCTGGAGTGCATAAGGGCACACATGTATTGTGTAGGTGAAGCCCGCATATATATAGACCCAACCCCACAGAATGTGTGGGGGACACAACAGCAGTGGACTGCTGGCAGGAATGGCAGCATGACATACTCACAGCCCACTACGTAACAACCCCTGACAGCATGTCATATGTACAAAGCCTGATATGTAGATTGAGGACAGAGGCTGGAACACAGGCCCATATGTGTAAAACTGTTGTCATACACTAAGCAAGTCGCCTGTGTTACAGGATAGTCTACAACATACCCTTAGTCAGGAATATGAAGTCAGAAACACAAATGGATGTAGTCATGTACTGATAGCACTCAACACACACACACAGCCAGTGATATATCTGACACAAGATCTGTGTGGTGTACAGACAAAACATAATAGGCACACCTCTGGCAATCGGGAGGATAGGCCCACAGTTGAGAGCTATGCAGACAGACTGCATTCCAAGTTAAACTAGTATGTACGCACAAATGCTGTAACACCAGTGCTATATAATGCATACAACAACACTACTCACACTCTGTCTGTAGTTCTGGAACCTCCTACAAATATGTAGCTGGCCTGAGTGTGCAGTTTTTCCTGTAAGAGGTATTGTTACCTGCTGTCTGTAACACTGCTGCCCACACACAGGAAGGATGTCCATCATACAGGAAAGATAAAGGGACCAAGCCAACATGATGTAGGGATTTATAGTAGTTGGTTGCCACGACAGTGGTAATTGGAATTAATACACAGCATGCTGCATGCAGGTAGCAAGTGGAGGATACTGACTGGTGCAGAGGCCATCACCTGATCATGTGCCTCACCTACAAATTCCATGCTGCAATCTATGCAAAGCAGCTCATTCCATTTACTGGAGAGAGACTGAAAGTGAGAGAGAGAGAGAGAGAGAGAAAATGCTTATAAGGCACAGAAAAAAAAATATCCAGAGGAGTTTGCATCCCCAGAAAAGGTATGTGAAGTATATATATGTATGTAATTGACTGCACTTGGTCCATAATAATGGGATAGATGATGTGGAATGAGATTTATATGTGCCTTCAGGTGTTGTTATAATTATGTTCAGCTGAACAACTGCTAAGGACAATAGAGTCCATTTCTGTGGGTAGCGGGCCATACCCTTCAACTGTGCAGAGCAGTACTTACTGATAAGATGTAAGCCATCATAGTGTGTCTTGTGTAATGTGAAGTATGTATATTACGTGGCCAATAGCTGGTGGTGTACGTAATGCCATAATGACGGACACGTGGGTTCCACAGCCCACCTCTTGCAGGATACTCAGGTTAACCTGTATTGTAGCATGCAGGAATGCCATAGGTATGTAATAGGGATACCTGCAATCTGGCCCTACATATACCCCCCAATGTCAGGCTGTGTCCATATGTGGCACCTGTCTGTCTTGTAGCAAGGCAGTAAAGTGCAGCTGTGCAGGAAGGTGTTGTGAGATTGTGGACCTGATGTCTGAATGTACCCCACATAAAGGTATGCATATGTGTACACACACACATACACACACAAACACACACACACACACACACACACACACACACACACACACACACACACACACACATATAAATATATATATCTACAGGTATGTCCACAAATATACAGATACCCATGTGTGGACATATATATGAGCACATATATACATCACATATACAACATCACATATATCTACAAATATATAGATATATACCTATATGCACATGTCTACATATATAAAAACACATACATAAACATATATGGATGTAAATACATGTCCCCGATATTACTACCAAAGTGCTGCATGCTATGTGCGAGGAAACAGCACACATAGCAATACACACAGATATCTGCAGCTGTCAGTGTGTGCAACATGGACGGGTATGTCACATGTGAGCCCCTTGTTGGGACCTCATTGCCCTTGTCTGTGAGGTATGGAATGGGAATATGGGGAAGTATGGCAGGTATAGTTGTAGAGGTGGTCAGGGTTGGTAGATATAGAGGACAGCCTACAGGGGTGGTATGTGACACATGTGGTGGATAAACAACCTGGACAGTGTGTGTTGTCTGTGATGTGGATGCCCCATGGGCCCCAATATGGACACAATGGGAACAAGCCTCCCACCCACTGCTACTCACAACAGCAGTCCACGTACCGATGGTGCCTGGCCTGGAGGTTGAGGAGAAATAGCATTTGGGCCCTGTGAATGTGTACTGGGTGCCCCAAGGTGATGTAGTACATCCCACATGTGTCTGTGGAGGCCATTATGGAACAGACCCTGGACCTGACCTCAGGGGACAGGATCATTTCTGTGTGTGCTACCGGGGTGACAACATCCCCTGTGTTGGTTCCACATGACAGTATTGCTGGACCAGTACATCAGGAGGCCCCAGGGTGGGTCACACATATGATGCGGCCTGGTAACATATGCTGATGAGTTTGGAGAGGTGGTTCTGCTGGCCAATAGTACATATACATGCTATTGTTGTCACTGCTATAGACCATATTTCGGTAGTAATAGGCTACCCAATCCCAGAAAATGTCTAACAGCATGCATAGATAACCGCAATAACACAGAATGTCAGATTTGCAGCAAACACATAGCAAGCATACCACAGGCATATATGGAACCATTGTGGCCCTGCCAATGACATGCAGGTGAATAGTCTGTAACAGACCATCAATGATAGTTTTCACACAGCGAACATGGCCACAAATGCATTGCACAAAGTGTGGTACAGTACAATATCTGCCCCACTGGTAGGTATGCTGTAGCCATACCTATTGATCTGTGTGTACTGTTTGTTGTAGCTGATATGGTGGGGGGTGACAATGATGTGTATTAAGAAGTGTGGTAACCTTGTTGCTTGACTTCCTCATACTTGTGTCCATCTTTATGTCTTTCAGGAACAATAACCCATGTAAGACTGCCAGCCTACACATCAGCTGAAAATGAAATCCTGCTGAATGAACTGATACAGCACTATGCAATCTTGTTTGGCTGGGCTGCCCATGAGCAGCAGGAGTGGACCACCTTGTGGAACAACCTAGTCCACAGGGTCAATGATGTAGGACAGCACAATCGCAGTTATGAGCAGGTCTGGCATCATTGTTCTGACCTGCTTCGCAATGCCCGTCGACATGCTGCTGCAGTCCAGTGGGATCACCTCACCACGGGGGGGCCATGTCATCCATTCCCCCGACACGTGTGGAGGAGGTCCTGGCCAGCCTTGTGGCACCTACCTCTATAATGTTATCCATTTGTGCTGTAGGTGTACGTGTCAGCACGAGGATGCCCTGTGCATATGATGATACCTGTGCCACACCCTTGTCATTCATACCGTCAATGCAGGGACAGGCTAATATGGTTCTGATGTACATAGTGACTGTGCTACAGTGTACCACAATACAGCAGTGAAATATGTTGTAAGGAGTAAAGTGTAATGCATATATGTCAGGTAGTATAGCTGTCCAGCAATGATGAATTATAGCTGTTAGTAACACTGGTTGATTGTGGTCTCTATAATATTATCCATTTGTGTTGTAGGTATACAAGTGTCAGCTCGAGGATAGTCTGCAGTCATATTCCACAATGGGGTATGGCACTGTGGTGACACCATGGCTGTGACATATCTGGGGTACAGTTGAATATGACACTGTGGTGACACCATGGCTGTGACATATCTGGGGTACAGTTGAGCACATGTCATAGGTTAGTATAACAGTTATTGCCTGTGCCACATGGGCCGGTAACCCGCTGGGGCATGTACACCCTGCAACCTGATGTAGACCCATGCACAAACATGCATACTGTTACTTGGCACCCCTGGGACTAGACCCCTACCTATTTATGTAGTGATACTGTAGTGTGTGGCTTACATTGCACACACCACACAGCGTGTAGGGTGAGGTGTGTCCCAGGTTACATGTTACATGCAGAACATCCCCAGACATGTACAGTATGCTATCGAGGGACGTAATGTGTGTATATGGACAATACCTAGTATGACATACCTTCATCATATACACATTAACAAACACATAACAGGCAGACACACATCTGAGAGAGCAGGGCCTATTGCTGCTAACTGACTTGACCATGTGCCCAATTTGTTAGAGGTAGGCTGCACAAAGCACATGCATAACTGGCCTGGAATGTGGTATCAGTTACCTGTATGGTTGATGGTGAGAATGGTAACCATAATGTGGTACATGGGACATATACAAGTTGTACCTTGTTGTAATGACAGTGTACACAGCACCCACATCCCCCAGTGGATATTGTACTCCCTGACACCCATGATGACACTCTGACATACCCACCATCACACATTGGCCACGACTGCAATACAACCCACTGTAGATCCCAACAGTGGCACTACAAGGATATGCATCTGATGCACATGCCGCACACATAGCAGGGTGTTGCATTGTCATGTCTCACCGATAGGCAGCAACGATGCTATCTGTACTACCGTGTGGCAATGGGTATTGTAATAGATGTATGTGGCCTCGGAATGCTGTACCCTACAGATAAATGGACATGAACACATACCCACACTTGCCAGAACACAATGGGTATCCCATGCCTATCAACCCATTTGTACAACACTGCTGTGATGGTACTGCAAGGCTTGTGTAGCCAGTATGAAGTGGAGCCTAACAGGGTACATGTAATGTCCGATACAGCAGCAGCCACGAATGGCTATGGCAATGGGTGTCGCAGTGGTTGTGAAGGCCCTCATGGACTTCCCATGTACAGGTGTGCTAACACACACACACTGCTATACTCAGTCATGTACATGTACACATGTGTAAGTACTGGGGTGCATCACTGCAGGTGGTCATAGCTGTGTACCAAGCTATTGCCTAAGGAGAGATGGGTTATGTAGGGGTTGTGTGTACAGTCATATCCTGCCACCTGCCATGTGGCAATAGGCAATCTATTGACAGACACTACTATGGTGACCCTCAGGGTGAGAGCGACATGCATCAGCTATTCCTCAAGGTGCCTCCTGCACATGGCCACTGAGGTGGTCATGGTGACATGCATGCAGCATGCATTACAACACATGGTTAGTGTCTGTGATGGAGACCTCTACCCAAGCATGTTCTGTTGACTGTGGTAGTATAGTGGAGGTACCTGTGGCATGTATATATATATATATATATATATATATATATATATATATATATATATATAGAAACATATATATATATATATATATCTACATATATGTATACATGTAGCTATATATGTATGTACATCCTATGTGTACAGATATGCCTATTTATGTAACTATATATGTAGATATCTATAACTATATGTGCATTCAGATCTATTCTGATATGCCTATTACTGTCAATATATATGTAGATATCCATAAGTATATGTGCATATGTATCCCTATCTGTATATGTGTAGCCATATATTGCTGTGTATATGTATATATCTGAGTGTTTATATATATATATATATATATATATATATATATATATATATATATATATATATACATATCCATCTATGTATGGAGATATGTATATGTGTATATATTTATATAGATATATGGATAAGTATATATACATATATGTTCGCCATATGTCCTGAATTTGGAGTGGAGCCCGACCTCAGCCCCAATAGTCGCAACCTCTTAGTGCAAGGGGATGTCAGGTATGTATTGCAGGTATATATGTAGACTATTGCTACTGTAATAGAGGTTGTCTTCACAGACATGTTGTGTGTGGGAGGTCACATCTGCTTTTAACATATGTTCCATTGGCCACAGACAGACATCCTAAGGATATCATAGTACAGTACCACTTGCCAGCACAGTAATGATCCTGTGGACTACAGCAGAGATATGTCCAATAAATGTGGACAGTCTGACACACTCTGGTCAATCCAGAGGCATACACAGAACCCCTTAGTGCAAGACATGTGGACCAAGCTTGACAATGTGGATGTTAGCAGCCATGTAGATGGCTATATCATGCAAACACTGGTATACATTTGCCCCCATAGGTCATGCATTCACACATCCCTGTCTGTCCTGACACATACTAACCACTGGTACAGAGGTGCCATGGCCACATGCTACCCACTAGTTAGTGACATACATCTGTACAGCATCCCACTGCTTTGTCCGACATACATGACTGTTATGGTGGCCTGGCAGTAGTACATATGGCAAGTATCTGGACATAACATCACACTGGGTAGGTACACTTAGCTGCTAGGCATGTAACAAAGCACTATGCAGGCTACAGGAAGACTGCCACAACACTGGCCTGCATTTCTTATGGGGGAATACACATGTACCTGCATATATAGCAGGCTCTACAGGCATATCACAGCACAGAGTAACAGACACCTGTGTGAAAGTGCATAACCACAACCAATGTGAACACAGCCACAACCACATATGGTAGCTAGCATAATATTACAGTATATTGACTATCTGATCAACACCATCCTCATATGTGTCACTCACACTCTGACCATACATATACTAGGCCACTATACAGTGTGGTCCGATGCCTGTCTGTGGTATGGGACATGTGTGTGTTTGGCCCTATAAACATGTAAGCTGATAGGGTAACATACAGTGGAGCAGCATGTAACATCTGATAGAACAGGACCAAGAACAATGACATCTACCACAGTCTGTACACAGGCCAAGGTACATATTCACAATACACACACAGTCGACAATCACCCATAAGTACACAGACTTTAGTACTGTACACATAACCACAGAATGCCCAGGCTATGTCCTCAATGATAACCCTTACTATACATAACATGTGTTGCAGTCTGATATCTCACTGGCTTGTTATCAGATATGATGTCAAAATATTATGGTGTACAGAACATATGCACAGCTTACTGCATGACATATGTACACAGGTTGACAGAGTTGTAGCTGGAGGCACAAACACAGGGCCAGTATTGACATGTTGCTGTGATAACCCGCATACAGTTACTGTTGTAACAGTGTCTGTTGTGACATATGTCTTATGAGGAATATGAAGCCATTAACCCTCATGTCTGTCACCATGTACTGTCTGCAATCCTCACACTATGCTTCTGCAGTTCACAGATAGGTGTTCTGTGAGTAACACAAGAAACAAAAGGCAACACACACTGCCCAGTCTGCAGATGACCCTACAGATGGGGGTTTCCTCAGAAACATAGCACTATCATGACAGGTCTTAAAACATGTAGACCAGCCATATCCACGCACACCCTGTTAAACCAACATTACTCCAAATGCAGAATAGTGACACTTACATTCTGTAGTCATGTCAGACACATCCCCCTCCTGTGTGTTGGCCTGTTTCCACAGTGTATGTTATTAGAGGTAAATCCCCAATCCACCTGTGATGCTGTTTGCCAAACAACAGATATAGGTCCTGCTCCCAGTGAATGAAAAGGCCCAACACCGACATGATGTTCCTAGATATTGGAGTGTGTTTCCATGCAATTGGCTATGGGAATGTTACCACAGCTGTTCCACATGCAATCAGCTACAGCAGGGCTGCAATTCATGCAGAGGCCATCAGCTGATCATGAGCATTACTTACAAAACACATGCTGCTGCTTAAGCAAAGCAGGTGTACATCTCCACATTCACCACAGATGGAGTGAGAGAGGCAGACAGAGGCAAAGATAGGTCAGGTAGGGGGTGGGAGAGTAAAACCTAAGCATGTTTGTGTTACACACCTACCAGGGCAGGGTATCAAACCCCTGACTGACTATATATTGCTATCACATGTCTATGCAGTTATTGGATGCACCACATAGCTTACATGTTGAAGAGCTCTCCAAAAGTATATATGATGGTGAGTGTCATCTGCAACAGCGATATGGTAGCAATACGGTAGGTGTAGTGCACGTGCCTGTCTGCATGAACAGGTGTCAGCATCAATACAGCCACACTCTCTCAGGGACCCACACACATTGACACACTGGCAGTGTCAGGAATACATCTCCTCACTAGTTAGTTTGCCATAATACAGTACTGTGCAGGTATCACAATCACCACAGGAGTTATCCAGAGGTTATATGGGTAAAGGGTATGTGGAGGTATCTGACATCAGACAGCATGCTTCAGTATGCCAGTGGGGGTTGTAGTGAGTGTGAATGTGCTCAGAAGCATCATACACCACACACACACACACACACACACACACACACACACACACACACACACACACACACACACAGTGTGCCAGTACTGACATGCATGGGTGCATTGCTTCACGGGTGTGTACTGGTTGACATTGCCAGAAGGCTATAGAAGGCCAGGTGATGGGTATACCTTGGCATCAGGCCACATAACAATGGTCTGCAGTGTGGCTCAGGGGTGTAGTGTCTGGATTGGCCCACACAGGTGGGTATAGAATTCACCATCCAGTCACCTGGGTAACTACTGTGTGTGTCCATTGCTGTGTATTGCTTGCCATGTATGTGTTCTTTAGTCCATGACATGGACAGTGTCTGGGATGTGCACACATCCCACATGCATGTACAGTGACATGTGGAACTATACTTGAGGTGTCTGGCCCATGTTGTGTACACAGATTGTTATCATCACATGTGCCAGTCCTGGTCTCTTGTGGCAGGAACAGGTACTGGACAGCAGATTGACCTGTACCTACATGGATAGCATGATACAGGTATTCCATGATGTCAGTGGCATCTGCCCATGCAGGGCATGTGTTTATGGCATGGTATGTCCTTTATGGGTCACATTTATGTCACCACAGATGTTGCAGGTGTCCAGTGGGGAACATAGTAAAGGCACACTGTCTGCATGTATGTGCCTATTGTACTGATGGACAGGGTGCCATGCCCTCTGTAGTCCACTGCAGTCACACCATGGTTACTATCTATGGGCAATATGCAGGATACTACCACCATAGCAGTTGTTGCCTAGGCAAGTGTGTTTGTGTATGAGACATGGGTTGAGAGTGTTATCTGGGTAATACAAGGGTTGCTAACTTTGTTCACCAGCCCTTGATGTCACATGTAGGGGTATGGAGTTGTACCCCAGCCTCTCGGCTATTTCACATCTGTTATCCTTGTATGGTGGACATTGTGACATATAATAGGGCCACCATATAAGAAATTAGCAAAACCCACTCCACAATGAGTCCATTAGTTATATACTCACGGCCACCTCCACACAGGATTCCAATGACAAACACAGACACACACACACACCTGCCATGTCTAGGATTTGAAGTTCTATCTAACTAGTTTATTACATTACAGCACTACGCAGTTATAGGATGCGCAATGGAGATTACTGGTGCACACTTTCCCCAAAGGTGTATTTCACAGTGAATGACATCAGCAGCCTTGCCAAAGTAGGTATTTGATCTGTAGTGCGTGTGACTAGCCTAAAAAGCATTGCTCCCTACACAGACATAGAAACACACACAAAAATATCCACACTTGCCATGTGTGGGAATAGAACCCCAACCAGAGTACTATATCACACTACAGCATTATGCTGTTATAGGATGCACCACAGAGATTACTGAGCTACATCTTTCTCAAAGGTGTATTTCACAGTGAATGACATCAGCAAGCTTGCCAAAGTAGGGCATTTGATCTGTAGTGAGTGTGACAGGCCTAAAAAAGCATTGCTCCCTACACAGAAACATCCACACTTGCCATGTGTGAGAATAGAACCCCTACCAAAGTATTATATCACACTACAGCATTACGTTGTTATAGGACGCGCCACAGAGATTACTGGGCAACATCGTTCTCAAAGGTGTATTTCACAATGAATGACATCAGCAGCCTTACCAAAGAAGGACATTTGCATTGTAGTGAGTGTGACTAGCCTAAAAAGCATTGCTCCCTACGCAGAGAGACACACATACACACACAGTTACCATGTCTGGGATTAGAACTCATACCTAACTAGTTTATCACACTACAACATTACGATGTGCCACAGAAATTACTGGACTACACTTTTCCAAAAGGTGCATTTCACAGTGAATAACATCAGCAGCCTTGCCAAAATGGGACATTTGAATTGTAGTGAGCGGGACTAGTGTAAACAGCATTGCTCCCTACACGGACACATGCAAATTTATCATGTTGGGGATTAGAACTCCTGTCTAACTTGTTTATCACACTACAGCATTACGCAGTATTAGGACATGCCACAGAGATCACTGGGCTATAGATTTTCCAAAGGTGTATTTCACAGTGAATGACATCAACAGCCTTGCCAAAGTAGGACATTTGAATTGTGGTAAGCATGACTAGTGTAAAAAGCATTGCTCTCTACACAGATAGAGACACACACACACACACACGCACACACACACACACACACACACACACACACACACACACACACACACAGTTGCCATGTCTGGGATTAGAACTCCTACCTAACTAGCTTATCACACTACAGCATTACGCAGTATTAGAATGTGCCACAGAGATTACTGAGCTACTTCATTCCTAAAGGAGTATTCCAAAGTGGATGACATCATCAGGCTTGTCATAGTAGGACTATGGGGAGGGTGGTGTGTGTGCATGGGCCATAATCCATTCATCTAGAGGTTGCCACACCACATGCAGGCACATGCAGGGTTATATTCTGCAGGTACATGTATACAGCTGCTAGATAACTACTGTCTTGTACAGTTATGCTGCACTTGCACCATATAGTCTGTAATGCTGACGGATAACATTGGCTAATGTCTACAGTGAGTGGCATTTACACATCATGTGGTTGTAGCCATTTGGCTGTGTGCTGGGAGGGACAGGCCTCATGATGGATGACTCTTTGTCACAGTCACTCTCTTCCACACATGTATGCATGTCTAGTTTTGGCTTATTGTAGTGTGTTGTCCTTAGATATATGTCTGTATTCCTATACAATGTGTGTGCAAAGCATGACTGGTGCATACTGAGGAGTGTATGCACTAACATCTGCAACAGTCAGATATGTATGGTCCACTGTTGTTTGCAGACATGGGCTTCATTTGTTTAAGTGTGTGAGCATGCCTAGTATGACCTTTCAGTATGTTGTTATCTGACATTGCCTTCATTGCTCTAAGTGTGTGAACATGCCCAGTACGCCATTCTGTATTGAATGTGTGGATCCATTCCAGGTAGTTTGTACTCCAGTGCAGACCTTTGTGTTGTACACCTACAGGTAGCAAACTGTTTCTGCAGGGCATCCATAGATCATTTGGTAATATGGGGATGAACCGTGCAAGGGATAGTGTGTACTGTAGGTGATTGTGTCTGTGCTGCTTCTGCTACATGGTACTGGTGTTGGCAGAAATATTCAGACATGTGTACTGTTATATACTGTGATGTTTTATGTCCTCAAGTACTGTCAGGTGGACATTCTTGCTAAAAGTGATGTCCTGGGGAACAAGGGTGAATGCAGTTGTGTCCAGTATTGTGGGCAGATGCCTACATAATCATGGTAAGTTATGCCATTGTGGAATGGGAGCTGCAGACACTTACTGCTGGGTCTGTGTATCTGGTTCAGCACCTTGGTACAATGCTGGAAGAGGGTCCCATACTTGTATATCCATTGACATGACAGTATGGCCTTATCTTGCTGTGGCAATACCTCACAGCTGTACAGATTCACACAGGTTATCCAGAAGCAGTGGCCATGAGTCAGGACATTACCCCTATTGTGGTGTATGGGCAGGTTTGTAGCCATCCATTTATGTGTTTGCAGTCAGGGATAGTGTGTGCACACAGCTCTGTGTTGGACATTGCACATTCCATGCTGCCCATGCTCCCACCCCTCCTCTATTATTCTACCCTCTGTCATACATTATGCATACATTCTCTGATACTTTCCCTAAGGTTATCACCTCATCACAGCTGTGTGTTGGTGTTGGTCCACAGTTCATGCAGTGGGACATAGTGGACATGTTACTGTGGTTTGTCCACATGGTCTTGCATATGGCTTATGTGGAGTATGTTATGTTGTTATTTGGGTGTCCATGACATAACATGCATTGGCAGTATATGTGAGACACAGGCCTTTGGCAGAGGCCTGTAGACCATTTGGTGGTGATGCAGGCCAGCTGTGGCAGGTCGTTGCATTCTGTCATTCCTACATTCCCAGACCACCATACAGTATATTCCCCTGGGGTGACAGGGTAGGTGTGCTAGGTGTTCATGCTAATACCTTCGATCAGTATTGATTAGGTGGTGTGGATGCTGGCAGGGTGCTTGGGACACCTGCACTGCATGCTGCATTCTTTCTCTATGGCTTACTGCTAACATGTGTTATACCGGTGGGAATTGCCTTTGGTACTGCAGTTGTGAGGACTTGGCCCTGTCATCAGCAGTAGTGGGCAGTGGTCACCAGGTCATACCTCCACATGCATACATACTGACCACTCTCACACAATATGAAACACACATTAACCTGACACACACATACCTGCATATTGTACAAATGCTACAATTTATCCTGCTACCTTGGCCACCTCTGGGCATCTGTGCTCCACTGGTATTATACCTACATGCATGTTACTGCATTTCTACATGGAATTGGGGGGGGGCACATCTGACTTTTACTACATGTCTACATAGGATAAGGGGGGCACACTTGACTGTTTCTACATTGCTACACAGGATGAGGGGCACATCTGAATGTTACTACATTTCTACATTGGATTGGGGGGGCACACCTGACTGTTACAATGTGTGTACATCTGATTTGGGGGGGCACACCAGACCAGTACTACATTTCTATATAGGAGTGGGGGGGCACACATGTTACTGCATGTCTAAGTAGGGTTGGGAGGACACACCTAACTGTTTCTACATTTCTACACAGGATTGGGGGGGCACACCTGACTGTTTCTACCTTGCTACACAGGATTGGGGGTGCACACCTGGTTGTTACTACATTTCTACATAGGATTGGGGGGGCACACTTGACTGTTACTACATGTCTACATAGGCTATGAAGGACACATCTGACTGTTTCTATATTGCTACACAGGATTGGGGGGTGCACACCTGACACTTGTACACATTTGCTATGACTGTACTGGTATGTCAGGTACTCTATTTCATTCTGTTTTCTAACCTATCATGTTGACTACAGGCATGTCAGTGTACTGCAGGCCTTACGTTTGAGTGACCTACATATTAGTTTCTGACTTCCTACCCTTCAGAACTAGCATCCCACTGCCTGAACTGATGTGATCTGTCTGTGTAGGCCTGGGGGGAGGCTACCCATAGGCATCATTAAGTGGCCTTAACACAGCCTTTGTTTGTGTTTGTCTATGCCTGTCCTGATGGCTGTGACCATTGTTAGGTATGTGAACCTCCCTGACTGGCATGTGTGTGTCATATAGACACACATGTGGCCCAGCACATTTCCTGCAGTGGGTTTTGTTAACATGTGTAGTGCTGGCTACTATGGTGACACCCATATTTGTTACAGATCTCATGCTGCTACTATAGGTGTCTACTATCTGCTGGCATCCCATTCAGCCACCCGATTGCCTTGCATGCTCACATCCATACCATAGATGCAAGTAACAACACATGCTACTCCAATCAGCATTCGGTAAGGAGAGTGACTTACCTTGTGGGTGTGCAAGTATTGAGGATGGTGCTGGGGGTTGCCTATGTCAGATGCATTTAGTACACTTCTATACATGGTTGGGCACAGTTAGTGTCATGTTTGGCATCCCTTTTACTGTATGTGCGAGTCAGAGAGATGTCATTCCCTGGGTCCCTCCTGTGTCAGTGTATGTGCTAAGCATTGCCTCTTTGCCAAGGCCAGGGCATACTGGGCACACCTCCTTCTGCCTACTGGGGCAGGCTCAGGTTGTTCCTCCTCCAAGTCACTCTGTGCCTGTGCAGGCCTTGGCAATGGTGGGGGGCTGTGTGGACCTGACCCGTGCTGTTCCTGCTGCAGCTGTTTCCATAGGATCATATTGTGTAGCATGGCACATACAATGACAATTTGGGTACATGTAGCTGGTGAGTACTGCAAGGCTCCATCGGATGTGTCCAGGCACCAAAACCATGACTTGAGCATCCCAAACACGTGATCTATTATAATTATGGTCTGTGCATGTACCTCATTATGGAGTTCTTGTTCGGGTGTGTGTGCATTTCTGATGGGTATCATCAGCCATGGCTCCAGTGCGTAACCAGCATCCCCCACTAAGTGACTGTAAGGGATGTCCCCATTGGCAAATCTCTGGTACAGCTGCATCAGATGCCAGATGTGCGAATCATGATAGCTTCCAGGGCAGCCTGCACACACATTCATTATAATGCCCTGGGCATTGCACACAACCTGGCAGCTGATGGAGGAAAAGCCCTTGTGGTTGATGTAGACCCTACTCCACTCACCAGGTGGTGCTTTGATGCATATGTGCATGCAGTCTATAGCACCAATTACCTCAGGGTATTCTGCTATTTGGTGGAATAGATGCATATTGCTGGCCAATGCCTCACGGGTGTTGGGGAAATATACGTGCTCACTGGCATGTGCTGACATGGCATCCAGGAATTGGTGGAGTTCCCTGGATGCTGATGCCTGTGAGATCCCCATGATATCCCCAGTTGGCCTTTGGAAGGTACCTGTAGCTAGTATTTTTAGGCCTACACATACCTTGGTATCCACTGGGATGGGTTCCCCTCTGTTAGTTCTGTGTGTCAGGCGTGGCCGGCACAGCTCAACAATTTCCTGTAGGAGGTCCATGTATACCCTATAGTGCTCCACTATCTCCAGGTCATGTAGCCCGTGGTAGGTTACCCTCATTCTGTACACTCTTCTCCATCTCCTCACTGTGAGTTGGTCGACAGCATTCACAACCTCACCACCCTCAGTTTCTTCCACATGTTGTATGATAGCTATTGCAGCCACTATCATTTTGTTGTTTTGTTTGTTAAAAGTTACCCGCTTGTATACACCGGTGGTGTAGACTATGGGAAAAACAGAGGGAAAGGTGTTTGCATAGTTTATAGTAGTGTTCTGGGCTGGGCTGGTCTGCTGCCTGTGTAATTGGCTGATTCTGATACATTTCACCTGTCAGCTATGCTAGTTCTCCTTGATTACCTTCCTACTGCTGTTTTCCCTTCCCATTGCCTTTTTGTTTAAGCCCGGGGGTGCGCCGCACAAACAGAGTGCTCAAATGTGCACAGAGCTGCCATTTTCTGGTTTACTTTTTTCTTTTCTTTTAAAACCCGGTGCGCGGCACGCACACCCACTTAGGCAATGTATAGAGTGCTAGGCAGCCTCAGACACACACCCTTTGCTTAGCTCTGCTAAGCTAAGAGCAACCCTGAGCTACAGTGCTCCAATCCACTTACAGTATGCCTGACACACCCCCTCTATGATGTCAGCTAACTCCTAGGCTTGCACCAAGCTATTCTTGCTCTTACACTGTAGGGTGCTGACTAACATGCAGGGGAAATCTGGGATTCAGTATCATTCCCCTCATTTGCATAGCTTTGCCTGCTGATGTATAGTTACATGTCCCACACCGAGCCTCCCCCCTTAGCAACCACTATTCACTGGCCATGTTGTTTTCTGCCTGCCATTGAGTATAATGGCAAAATAGTGATTTTGGTTAGAATGCTTATTTTAGTTTTTTTTTCTTATTTTCCGCCCGATCCCATTTGCGCACTGCTGCCCTACACTTAAACAGCCAAGATCAGCTAAAAAAATAAAAGTTGATTTTTTTTTTTATTTTTGCAAATGTTTTCCATGCCAATGGCCTTATAGTTGGCCATTGGCATGCTTTCTACATGATATCCACCCTTTATTTGGAGCTGTCATGGCTCCATGTTGTACTTGTCCATTACTGGCGGAGTATATTTCTGCAGGCCGATTTCCAGCTTCCTGGATCACAAATTCACCTCATTTGCATGGATTTCTCCTACAAATGGAGTAATTTGCATACAGGGGATGAGTCCGTGCAGGACTAGTGCAGGAGCGCTCATGCACGGCAGACATATTGTCTGCTGGAGCTCCTGCACTAGTCCTGCACACCATGCAGGGCTTGCAGAATCTGGGGGAAAGTTTTAGTACTTTTGCTGACAGAGAATGCCAGACTGACCATGAATTTATTAATAGCCCTTTTGTTCCTAGTGAAACAGGACCATTTGTTAACTTAGATAATCTTACAGTTGAAGTTGTTTGTCTTTTCTGCTTTTTCCCTTTAGGGGTCGCCACAGCGGAACTCCGGTCCGCTAATGATTGGCAGTAGATTTTTATGGTGCCGAGTTGCCAGCCCAATGCCCAACTTTCAGCAAAGTCACGCCCATTCACGCATGTCTTTCGGAGGCCACTCGACTGCTGGGAGGACATGCAGACTCCACATAGAAGGCACTCCAGTCGAGAATCGAACAAGAGAACCTCTTGCTGTGAGGCAACAATGCTATCGCTGTACCACCGCAGATAATCTTACAGTTGAAGTTACAAGTAATAAAAGAAGACCATGTAATAGACTTGTGCTTCAGAGCCCTTCTTTTAGGAATCAACAATCCATTTCCCCAAAACAATTGAGACATACAAAGAAGGGGAGAAACAGAAAGAGAAATTAAATGGGACATTTTCAGATATTTATGTTTTACTTACAGAGTCTGCATGCAAAATTATTATTAAAGGCAGTTTTAAAGTATTTAACTATAGTTATTTGTGTCTTGAAGCTAAATATGTATCTTTGTATAATAAAGGATTTAAATTTATTCCCTCATTTAATCAAGATATAGTTGATGCATCTTAAATTATACTATGTTTTTTGGTAATTCCCCCCAGAATTATATACCCATTGCCTTAAAAAGGAAGAGTACATTTTCTGCCCCTAAACAACCCTATGGTGTCAGTCTTTGAAAGACTTTGTGAAGGTAGTTTCAGATGGTTACTGAAAAGTAAAACAAAATACATTGCTAATTATATTCTAGATAAAAGAGAATTGTTGGCTCAAATCAGAGACAACAAAGACATTCGAGTGATGAAACCAGATAAGGGAGGGAGTGTAGTAATTATGGATTTTTTTCATGTATGCTAATAAGATGTTGGACCCACTTAATGACACTATGACATACAGACGGGTTTCTAGAATGAGATCAACATAGCATACGGTAAAGAACATTACTGTCCCAATGATCTTGTTCTCCAAGACTTTATGTCCAACAAGGTTATGAATTTTGTTAAAGTAGAAAAAACATTAGTTCCGTTGATTTTTGGAATACCGAAAGTGTATAAAAATCAGTATACCCCCCCCCCACCCCACCTTAGACCAATAGTTTCAGTTGGTAGATCAAAAACTGAACCATTGGCTAAGTATGTGGATGTGCATTTCAAACGTTTGATAGAAAACTAATTCCACATCTTACGTGATTCATGGCATTTGTTGCAAATGTTAAATTCTACCCCATTTGATGAAAAGGTTACTTTCAGTGCTGTTGATGTGGTAAATTTATTCTCTGTTATTCCACATGACATATGGTTAGAACATTTCCATAATATTGTATTGAAGGATGATTCTTTTAATATGATTGAGACTTATGTCTTCTTAGAGTTTCTGGAAATAGTATTAAAACACAACTATGTTTATTTTGATGGTGAGTTTTACCACCAAGTGACAGGGATTGCTATGGCAAGATGTGCCGCAACCTATGCCAATTTTGTACTTGCAGAATGGGAACACAACAAAGTGTTTTGTTCACTGTACTTTAAGAAAGTATTTAGATACTTTAGATTTTTGGATGACATTTATATTGTGGACTGATAAGATTTCTGTTTTTGATTAAATTTTAAAGTAATTAAATACCTCCACTAGTTTTCTGGAGTTTACTTGTTCTGTTGGTATAATTTAATAAATTATTTAGATATTACCATTTCTAAAGATTATGGTCAGGAAAATATGTTCCAAACAGCTATAGGAAGGAGACATACTCTAACTCTTTGCTTCATTATAATAGCAACAATCCTCACTTCCATAAAAGAAACATAGTTAAAGGCTAAATGGTCCATTTATCAAGACTGGTATTAGTGGATGAGACATTCCAGATTGAGTTAGACAAATTAAATAAGATGCTCACTGATAGAAGCTACCCAACTGCACTGGTAGAGACAATCAAATTTGAGATAATTAAGGGTATAAAAGACACCTATGCAAACATCTTAAACAACAACATAAATACACAGGGTAATGAAATACATTCTGATAACAACAATGCAGACAGGATGGGTGACATGATAATTAAATATAACCATCAAGCACCAACACTCAAAAGGATATTAAAAGATACCTGGGACATTGTTTTTTTAGCTGAATTAAAAGGAGTTTTAGATCTGTATCCCAAGACTACTTATAGTATAGGTGACAACCTTAAAAATATTTTCGAAAGAAATAACAATACTAACAAACATAACATTAAGTCTAAAATGCTGAAATGTGGTTTATATAAGTACTGCAAATATATAAACAACAGTCCTTATGTTATGGTTGACAGTTCTGAAAAAAACTTGATTTGTCTCTGTATGTGTAACTGTACAACAAAAATGTATACCTTGTGATATGCATTTCTTGACCTGAATTTTTCATTGGCAAAACCACCAGAAAGCTCAAAAAGTGAATATATGAGCATGTGTATAATATTTAAAAATGTAAAATTACCAACACATTGTATAAAGACACTTTGCAGTGTTCTAACTTTAAAATATTTTTATTTTTTGTTGTAGAGTGTACATGACAAATAGAGGGGGGAATTGTGAATTATTGCTTGAATGTAAAGAACTACATTGGCAGCTAAATCTAGACACAATGAAAAAAATAGGGATTAAATGATGTGTTGCCCTGAACTGTATTCTCAAGGAGAGGGTTGAAAAATTAAATTAAATTAAATTAAATTTGAATGTAACTAATTTATCACTGTCTCTGCATTTTCTGTGTATTTCTACAAAAAAAACAACAAAAAAAATAAATAATCCTTGTTTTCCCGCCTTTCTCGACTAGTTTAGACCAGTATACAGGCATTGCTGTATTCTGGGCTGTGGTATAGTTCCTGTGTTGTCCATTACCTTACTTGGATAGAAGGAAGTTTCTTTGCTCACCAGTGGGAGTGGGGAGCCTTGAGCAGCCTACCTGTCCTTGGGGGAAGTGACCTCAGCACAAGAAGCTGTAGTAATTGGCTAGCTCTTTTGTAGTTCACTGCTTAAAATCCGCCTTTGCACGGCTTTGCGCGGTCGTGCGCATAGCGCAGCGCTGGTTAAACAAGGTTAAACTTTTTCTGGCTCCGCCAAGTCTGCTCTTCAATTTTTCCCTTAGAACTGTTCTACTTGCAATCTAAACAGCCTATACTCTATCTGAAAAGCTCAGCACTTGCTCCTAAAGCATTTTTATACAGGTAAAGCACTCTTAAACAAAAGAAAGTACTTCATTCACCTAAATTCTGTTGAGTACACATCTCCCTATAGGTCCTTTCTGACTCAGTTACACAGCAATCTTTTTCACTATTTCTAGCATGTCGAAGGGTCAGTTGCTGGCGTCCTCTCCTGTTCAGCTGGTGAATCTGGGAATCTTGAGGCAATGTTACAATTGCCTCATGTACACAGACAACCCTATCCTCCTCACAACAAATACAAATATATGCGAGAGATGCAACTATATAGCCAAACTGAAGGCTGAGCTCTCTCAATTCAGTACTGGCAAGACCAGTCAGGAGGAGAAGGTAACCACGCACACCACAAACCCAGTCTCACATAGAACTATCACAACAGCAAACCAAACACATAAACACACAAAAACATACTCGGAGGCGCTGATTAAAAATCTACCAAAACAACAGAGGCCTCCAAAGCAGACACCCAAGCAACCACCACCTCAAGACATAGCACATGCAACACATAGTTCACAAAGTCAGTGTGTGCTAAACAGTCACAGCCCTTAAGGCCAAACAACATGCCAGACACACTTGTAATAGGTGACTCCATAGTCAGACACATTGACGTCCCGCTCACCAGACTGAACAAGGAAAAGGTCACAGTAAGCTGCCTGTCGGGAGCTAGAATCCGCCACATACCACAAGCACTCAGGTCACTCCACAGCAAGTACAAATATGACTCAGTCATTGTACATGCCGGTGTGAACAACCTGAGACGTACCTCCCTGGACTACATGAAAAGAGACATAGAGGAGCTCTCTGATCATGTAGCCCAGGCCGGTATGACCCTGACCCTGAGCAGCATCTTACCCTCACCAAGAATGATGCCACAGTACAAAGACAAAATGATCAGTTTTAACAATTGGCTTAATTACTGGTGTCATTCTAAGGGGATCCAGTGTCTGTCTGCTTGGGATGACATACTTGACAAGCCACGCTGCTTCGGAAGGGATGGCTTGCACCTGTCACCCCTGGGCTTCCGGATATTGGCCAAGGCTCTTGCCACCCCCATAGTGCCTTTTTTAGGCAAGGCTCAAATGACAAACCTACCTCCCTAGAAAACACAAGTGGAAAAAAACTAAGGGTAATGCTGCTCAATGCCAGAAGTCTAAACCTCAAGATGCACGCCCTCGAAGCCCTCCTCAGTATGGAGAACATTGATGTCTGTGCGGTGACTGAAACCTGGTTCAAGGCTCCTGAGAGTACCCCAGCACTATCAGGTTTTACCTCATATCATGCTTTCAGGCCCCAAAACTTGGACCGAACCACAAAAGGAGGGGGAGTATCCATTTTCATCAAAGATACCCACACCTCCAGGTTAGTGGCACGAAGCTCTGTGTGGAGGCATCGGAGACTATCCAGGTGCAACTAACCATAGGCAAAACTGCCTTACAGTTTGTAGCATGCTACAGACCACCCTCTCAAACTCAGGAACCCCACACAGCCTTCCTGAAGGCACTGGAGAGTATGAATGTCTCTCCAAATACCATCATTTTGGGAGACTTCAACTACCCAAACATAGACTGGGAACATTACTCAAGCCCCAACACCCTAGCCCAAAGGTTCCTAGAATTCATAAACTCAAATGCAATGGAACAACTAGTCACCATTCACACAAGAGGAGACAATATACTAGACCTGATCATCACAAACATGGGGACAAAATGCTCCACACCGGAAGTATATCCCTCCTTGGTAAGATCAGACCATAAATTAATCTCACTGGAAATCCACATCCCACCCCCACCCCCTGCACAAAAGACCACAGTGAAGAACTTCTCAAAAGCAAACTTCACACTTCTTAAGACTGAAGTGGTATCCTTCAAGGCCCCTGGGCCGGTGGAAACCACAACCCACACTGCTGAGTCCTTTGCAAATGCCTTCTATGGGCACCTTCAAGAATGCATGGATCATGCAATCCCAAATAAAACCAAGACCCACTCCCCCAAAGGCAGGAGCCCGGTCTGGTGGGCCCCAGCCATAAACAAACTTTACAACAGGAGGAGGAAGCTACTACATGACAGAAAAAACTCCCTAAAAGGGAAGGCGTCTCTGATCAGTACTAGCAAAAAACTATGATCACTCATAAAATCATCCAAGGCCAACTTTGAAAGAAAAATCGCAAAAGACACAAAAGACAATCACAAGGCCTTCTTTAGCTATGTTAGAAACCTGGGTGGAAACTCTCAGATATGCTCAGAGTTAGTCCAAAATGACACAAAATACACTGAACCCACTGACATTGCCAACATTCTGGCAGACAGGTTCAGTGCAAATTTCTCCTCCCCCCCCAAAAGGAGAAATAACTATCCCAGCAGAGTGTAGCCTCCCTAACATCTCAGATGCCCAGGTGAGAGCCACCCTCTCTAAAGCTAAAAACACAGCATCAATGGGACCGGATGGTGTCCCGGGCTGTGTGCTACATGAACTCCAAGAGGAACTAAACCCACACATAAGGCTGCTGTTTAATCTTAGCCTTACTACAGGATACGTACCCAAAGAGTGGCGTATGGCAACAGTGGTCCCACTTCACAAAGGCGGTGCTTCTACGGACCCTGGAAATTACCGTCCCATAAGCTTGACGAGCCTGGTCTGCAAAGCTATGGAGAGGATCATTATGGAACTCATAAACAAAGACATTGGGGACCTACAGACATTGGATCCTACCCAATTTGGCTTTGTCAAGGGCAGATCCTGCCTTTTGAACTTGGTCGACTTTTTGAAACAGTCACTAAGGCCATTGATGAGGGTAAGGCAGTTCACACAGCCTACCTTGACCTTGCAAAAGCCTTTGACACAATACCCCACTCGGGCATCATAGACAAACTCACCAGCTTAAATGTAAACCCATATGTCACAAGATGGGTTGCAAACTGGCTCAAGGACAGAACCCACAGGGTCAGAGTTGCTGGAGCTATGTCAGACTCTAAGCCAGTCACAAGCGGTGTCCCACAGGGCTCAGTCCTGGGACCCCTCTTGTTCGGCATTTATTTTTCTGAGGTACAGGCAAACATAGGAGGATTGTGGCTGACAAAGTTCGCAGATGACTGCAAACTGGGCGCCATAATTGATACTCCAGCAGACACAAACATCCTTCAGAGAGGCCTCATAGAAATGGATAATTGGTGCCAGAGCCATGGCCTTAAGCTGAACGCCAAAAATGTATAGTCATACCCTTTGGGAAAAACAAGGTACCGACAAATTACCACATAGGCGGTAATCCATTAAGTCGGAAGAGGTAATCAGGGACCTAGGGACCCAGGTTGACAGTAACCTCTCATTTGACACTCACATTGCCAAAGTGGTTAGGAAGACCTTCTATATTGCCCACCTTATCATGAAGGGTTTCACATCTAGATCAAGAGAGGTCATTGTGCCCTGTACTCTTCTCTTATCAGGCCAATGATTGAGTACAATGCCCCATTTGGGATGTATCTCACCCGACACCTGCAGCAGTTGGAAAGACCCCAAAAGTTCCTCACCAAGAGGATAAAGGGTCTTAAACATATGTCATATGCTGCCCGACTGAAAAACTCCAGCTCTATTCAGTCGCATACCGCCTACTCAGAGGTGATCTGTGCCTGACGTACAAGGCCATGTCCAATCCTGAATTAATGGACATGCTCCACCTCAGAAAATCCAAATCCATCAGAGCCACGAGAACAAGTGACTTAAACCTCAACACAGAAATAAATAGGACGTGCTGGAGGGACAGATTCATAACCCAGAGGCTCCCTACACTCTGGAACAGAATCCCAGTCCATGTTAGGCAGAGCCCCTCACTGACTCTATTCAAGAGAAATCTTGACGAGTGGATGGGAGATCGTAGGTTTACCCCGGGGTCATCTCTGTGTCACTACTAGACAGAGGCATAGTAAACTAAACCCTAAAAGGGCGTAGTATTCTCATCCTAAGGGGTGGTGTAAGCCACATACACTCTGGCTAGGCTTATAAATGCCTTAGGGCAGATAGCCTAGTACGAACCTATGAACCTATAATTACTAGCTAGTATTTTCTTTCTATGAACTCTTTTATAAATATATATAACTTTTTTAAATAAACTTATTTTATATACTGAAAAGTAAGTATTTTTTCTAATTATGTCTTGATAATGGTGTATTTATTTTGATTGGTTAATATTTAATTGGAAGCCTTTTTAAACTTGTGTACTAGATGAACTTTTATTATCTGATGATGCCTTTGGTTTAAAGGCAAAAGTGTTAAGAAATTTTGTATTAAATGTTGGTTTTAGCACTGTGAATTGAATTCTTATTATTGAAGTGACTTTAATAGCTGTTTTTTCAAGTCTGCTTTTGTATTGGAAGGGTGTTTCTCTGGAGGAGCTAAGGTGTCTTGTCTAGTTGGGTGCTCATTTATCATGTATGAGCAACTGTTGTGAGGTTACAACTTTGAATGCGTTGATATGTAGCCATGATTGCATAACAGTTCATTTTAATATGCTGACTTTAATATTTGTTATGATGTGTGTCACTACCTACAGATGATCATGACAAGCATCCAATATTCTTGGAGTACATGTGGTTATTCTGTATAGATGTGCATCTAACTGTGGCCACACCCTTCCTATAGAACTGGGCTTGTGCAAGTGGATTATGTGGTTACCTCTTACTTGTTGCAATATTTGCTGACACAGGTTCTAATCCCTTGTGTGACCTATACAATTTTTTTAGTGGACTGTTAGATGTGATGTTGTTATTAATCCTTATGGATTACATATTCCAACATTTTTATATCCATTCTCATAATGTATACATAACAGTAATGTACATTAAATGGATTGTCTTGCATAGCTTTACATTGTAAATGAGAGGAGAGCAAGTCAATTGACACATTTGTGACATCATCATGTCAATATGCCAACCACCATAAAAAGTATAATATGTGCCTGTCACCATGTCTTCTAGAAGGTAATCAGAACTATCTGAGACAATTTTTCACACATAGAGAGAATTAAATTATAATTGAGGCTCTGAGCCAGCATGGCTGCAGTCTTCTTGGACAGGCGAGCAATACTTTCTGAAGATGTGAAGTGTGGATGGACATGACAAACATGTGAGTGGTCACAACAGATACAGGGAGGCTAGTCAGTGATGGTATTTTGACATGATCCTCTGTGCAACCAACAGACTCCACCACTATGAGAGGCTGAGAAATGCCACTGGAGGTGGGCCACCCTTGCTACCCCTGAATGCGGTAACAGTGTTCCTGGCCTCAGATCATACCACCAGTCATGACCGTCAGATACTCAGGGGAAGTATATAATAAGGTTTTACATGATGTACAGGTATGCCCTACCTTACAAGACACTGCTACATGTGTACTTCCTCATTAAGGATCTTTATTTCACAGTTATTAATATATTATTATATTTATGTTCCACAGCAGAATTATACCATGAGTATAGAAACACACGTGATGTGGATGCACAAGATTAGTGTTACAGCCTCTTATAATACCAACACAGTACATAACACTCTCATTAACATGGGTTATTTTTTTTTTTTTTCAATTGCATAGATCCATCAACTTTTGCAGACCAGCAACATATATCACATTAAATATATTGCAAGTGTCTCCATATACTACAAGTGTGATCCATATATTTCTGTGCCTTTGTCGCCTCTCATTACTGAAAAGTATACTCACAATGATGCTTTTGTGTGATTTTAACCTACAAATACATCATTGGAAGACATGGGCCTTGCAGCTGCACATACAGACAGACCAGGCAAGGTTGTCAATCTCCTTGATATGATACTGCATTTTGTAACACACCTGTGATGTAGGATATTCACATTACCTTGCTCCATGCACAGGTACATCTGGACAACATATGCATCATTTGTCATGTATGTTTTATCATATCCTGCTCTTGTAAGCCATATTTGTTCTGTGCCTCTGCCTGCAGTCATGACTGTGAATCATAGACACATGTTGATGTTTGTGTGCCTTGTTATACTTCAGAATCCACATTACAACATATAACATCCCCAAACAGGGAGGATGCACCTGGTAAGATATTGCATTTGTTGATTACATATCACTATTGATAATCCCATCTGTGTCCTTCATGACTAATGTGTTCTTCTTCACCTGCTTAGGACACCTGCAATCTGCACATCAGCCTGGTCCAACCGGTATGGGTCTATATTATTTCCTGTGTGTTATACTTCTGTTGAAATGCCACATGATGACTATTATGAGACTTAGTGATGATCTTTTTATGTCTATATTTTCACATGACAGTTGCATTTCAACCATCACTACCAGCAGTGGAGTCACAAGTGGACATGTCAGGTAGATTTTAGTATTTTTGTTACTCTCATATGTCATATTTGTTTGATATGTAATGTACATGTCATGTCTCTCTCTGTTACATAGGTTCTCTGAACCACCCACAGCCACAACATCTGGGAAGTCCTTATCATCAATAGCACTGTAGTCATATAGTTGTCCCATATTTCATTATTAAGCTGCATCATTTGATTTGTGTGAAGGTATGGGACGTGTTATCTGTCTGTTCTTGCAGCACATCCACTGCCTGCCTCCTCTAGTAGCCAGTCCACTAATCCTGACATGAGATGTGATGTGCCTCACCATGATAATATGACTGGTGGCAAACAGAACACTGGATTGGTTTTATTGTCCTTCCCGTAAGGGTGCAGCCATGTGGGTCATGTTGTAGCCTCAGATATGGAGAATAATGTGGCTGCCCAATCTGCTGATGTGAGAACATCAGATGATGGACATGATGATGACTGTGACTCACAGTCCAATGTAAAGTCTGATAATGGGGGTTGGCAAACCAGTTAAGGTGTTTACTTCATAGACACAGAGTACAGGGTTTGATTCTCACCTTAAGAAATATGGCTAGGGTTAAAAAGCCACACTAAGATCATTAATCTAATAATCACCTATGATGCAATGATGGTGACTTTTCCTCACAACAGACCAGTACTGCTGGTTGGACTATATGTGAGAATGTAGCTGATGTGGATGGACATGTGTCATTCAGTGTCGTACTCTTACAGGTGAATGAACATTCTAAGCAATGTTATGGATCTGACCTGCATGCATATACCACTGATTGTGTAGCTCATCAGCTGTTACATGAAGGTTGGGAGCGCAGACATGGACAGGTCCTGGCAGCATTGGCTGCACAGCATGACAGTATGTTATATGTTACATGCTCTATTGAAAGCCTTGTTATGGTGGCACTAGAGCAATGCCATAGAACAAACTGGGTGTTACATGTCCTAACTGTACTTAGCAGTTTATTTCTAGTGGAGAGAAGCAGACACCTTCACATTAGACCCACACATGGCCCTCAAGCATCAATGTCTGTGCAACAATGTGCATGCAAATTTGCTGTTTGTCACTCAACTGTTAGCCAAGTAGTCATGTCCAGATGGCCACATCGCAGTCATGCACCTACCCACACATTGTTCCAAATGTTAGTGTCACCACATCCATTTCCTCAGTACAGCACCATGGGCTGAGTATTTCTGGACATGACAGGGGCAACCAGGGCTGGAGTATGAGCTGTCAGCATGGGTATCCTAGTCTGTTTTAGAATAATATGAACAGTTGATCCAATGTGTGTCCTGTTGTGTCATTTTTCACCTTGTGGCAATGATGACCACTATGCTGACCACTGACAAATAAATCTGTTGGTGGCTGTTCCAATGTCTGATGCCACAGAATTTTTCTGCTCAGTTATCTGTCCTAGGTGACTAGCTTCAATATGTGATATGTAGTACTTCTTTGTCATTAGTATACATCAATACAGATATTGATGACAGTAATGCTATATGTGATGTCATGCTTTCATGTTTGAATGCATTGCTAGTGGACATATATCAAATATTCACATGGTTAACAGAATGTCATCTTTGTCATCCATCATTGATTTTTATATTATACTTTTCCTTCTTGTTTGCCATTCCCACATGCACAACTATGCCTCTGTATGCATATCTGTATCACTTATGGCATTTCAATATGGTACTCACAACATTTATGTGTGCCTGTTTACATTTTCAGTCACCACCCTGATGTGCATTTTCTTTGTGTACCTTCCCAAATCTGACTGATTCTGCACACATGTGCATACACACAAACATGATACATGTTCCATGTATGTTGTGTAGTCATTGTCATTGATGCTCTGCATATTTGTACATATTGTTAATTGGAACTGAGTCATGTTGCAGCAATAAACTGTGCATTCTGGTGTTGCCTTCTGAAGGACATTCCATATAAGCTATGTGATGTGATGCTTGTTTGTGTTAATAAGCAACTGAGTCATGTAGCAGCCATAACCTGTGCATCCTAGCATTGCCTTCTGTGGGACATTCCATATCAGCCATGGGATCTGATGCTAGTTTGTGTTTATATTTTCTGGGGCCAGTTCTTGGGATCTATGTAATTACCCCTGCTGCAGTAAAAGTTTTGTCATGTAGTAACACACTGTTGTATATCACAAAATGCTGTGTGATGTGTCAGTGCTAGGAAACAACCCCTGTTTTTGGGTATGCACATTCTGATATATTCTCATACACATTATGGACCTAGATTTCTAGTGATAGTGGCTATTTCACAGGTAATATTCCATGCCATTTATCTGTATGATGATCTCATACCTATTCAATGACAACTTCTGTCATGCACTCTTCCTGTGTCCCACACATTTGCCTGGGTGGTCCTCTTTGGATGATGTACTTTGCATAGTCTTCCTGTGTTGATGTTTCCTCTGAGTGCTTTGTATATATGTTTTTACTGGTATACCTTATGCTTATCTTATGTATGGTGTTCAATATGAACAGATAATAGTTGCTTTCCATTAGTTGTAATTTGTGCTGCTGTTGTTGGACAACATGTGAACATCAGTGTTTAGTCTGTATACTTATGTATATGTGGCTTGCCATGACTCAGATGTGTGCATTAGATGGTGCTATGTTGCTTGAGTTAAGACATGTGGCTGCATCCTTCCTCACCCATGCCTATTTCTTCTCACATCTGTGTCCTCCTGATCATGTTGTGGCAGCTGTGACATGTCACCAGACGTCTAGGATTCTTGGGTAGGTTACACACAACTGCAACTGGCAAGCCACCATATTTTGCTGTTATCAAGTTGTGTAGCATGGCACACACAGTAACCATCTGTGATGCCTTTTATTTTGTGTATTGCAGTGCACCCCTGGATGTGTCCAGGCATCTGAATCTTGCTTTCTGCATGTGAAACACATGCTTGGTGATGTTTCATGTCATGGTGTGTGCTCTGCTGTATGCATCCTCGGTAGAGTTTGATGGGCTTCTGTATGACATCATTAGTCAAATTTCAGTGGACAAACACAGCCAACTGTTTGTGGGAAGGAGATAACACTCATATGCTGTCCTCATGTTTAATGTTGACAGGTGTAGATTATGCTTACAGAACAGCTGTGGTCCCATACCTACTGAGTAGTAGTCCCTCATGGATTTCACCATGTTGGAAAGCAGCTTGTCTGGGGCACTGTGAACTGCAACTGATAATGCCTGTCTATCGAAAGCACTGTGAACAGTAACTGGTAATGTAAGTTTATCTAAAGCACTAGGAACTGTAACTGGTAATGCTATTTTATATAAAGTACTAGGAATTGTAACTGGTAATGCTAGTTTATCTAAATCACTGTGAGCTGTAACTGGTAATGCCAGTTTATATAAAGCACTGGGAACTGTAACTGGTAATGCTATTTTATATAAAGTACTGGGAATTGCAACTGGCAATGCTAGTTTATCTAAATCACTGTGAGCTGTAACTGGTAATGTCAGTTTATTTAAAACATAGAGAATTGTAACTGGCAATGCCAGTTTATCTAAAGCACTGCAAACTGTAACTGGTAATGCCAGTTTATCTAAAGCACTGCAAACTGTAACTGGTAATGCCAGTTTTTCTAAAGCATTGTGAAATGTCACTAGTAAAACCAGTTTATCTAAGGCACTGGGAACTGTAACTGGTAATACCAGTTTATCTAAAGAAATGGGATCTGAAACTTGTAATGACAGTTTATCTAAAACACTGCAAAATGTCACCGGTAATACCAGCATATCTAAGGCACTTGGAACTGTAATGAGTAATGCCAGTTTATCTAAGGTACTGGGAACTGTAACTGGTAAAGCCATTTTATCTATAGCACTATGAACTGGTTTTGCGTACATTCTAATTCCTCCTTGTATAGCATATCTCTCCAATTTCATCTGAGAGACCTAGACATGTACATAAAACCTGTTTTATTACTTTCCATTGCAGCTGTAGCTGCTTACATCCCAAATCTGCTATACACAATTGCACATGTATCAGTGTTTTTTTTTTAAGTCCTTTATGATAGTAAAACAAAAAAAGGAAGTTAGGGACATATGTTTGGTATAAAGGGATAATACCGTGCCTATGACCCAAGCAACCTTGGTTTGTTTAATGGCTCAGGCACTAAAGGAGCTGGTGAGGGGTGAGAGAGGAATGATGAAACATTGCCTGCTCCTAAGAGCAAAAGTGAGCATGCAAGCCCAGGGTCCACACTCTATGCTAGATTCCCCATGATGAGAGCACAGAATGCATGGAAGTATTTGCTTTAAGGAAGGCATGGCCTGCGGTGGTTATATCACTTGTAGACTCAAGTAGCATCCCTTGTATCTGCCCTTTGCATGCCTGCCCCTTGCATAATGATGGGCTTCTGCACAGGATGACATAGGATCATAGGAAGTTACTAGGCTAATGGCACTAAGGCCCTTACAAGCTTAGCCAAGTTCCTACCTTATTTCCAATGATCAGCACCTACTGCCCCTGTCCAAGAGGGACACTGGTGAAATCCCCAGTGTGAATTTATGATCACCCATCCAATCGTGCAGATTGCATTTGAAGAGGACCAATGAAGTGCTCTGTTTAACATGAAGTGGGAGTTTGTCCAAAGCTATGATAATCTCTGGCAGACAAATCTGTCCCTCCAGCAGGTTTTATTAATGTCACATACCAGATTAAGATCTTTAGAACGAGTAACCCGTATACTATTTGACTTTCGGATATGAAGCATTTCCTATAATGCAGGGTCAGAGATTGCCTTATATGCCAGGCAGAGATTACCTCTGAGTAGTCTGCATGAAACAGAATAAAGTGACATTGATTTCAGAAGATTCCCATAGGACAGATGGTGAAAACCTTGAATTTTCCTTGTAAGGAACCTTTGTGGTTTCTCCAATTGCTGCAGGTGCTTAGAAAGGCACATACCAAAAGGGGCTTTGTACTCAGTTATTGGCCTGATGAGGGAAGAGTGCAGGAAGGTTATAACTTCTTTTTTTCTGGAGGAAATGTCCTTACTTATGAGATGAGCAATACAGAATGCCCTTCTTACCATGGTGGAGGCATAGTGGTCAAAGGTAAGGTTGCTGTCAAACTGTGTGCCCTGGTCTCTCACCATTGAGTGCATACCTAAGGTGTTGCTGTTGATGTGGTAGTTAGCAGGACATATAAGAAAAAAATCCATGACACTGCCAAAAGATACACCAGCCATTTATTACATCAAAGACATACTAAGCGCTTTCACCCATCAACAAATGGAAAATAAATACATAAATAAATAAATACATTTGTATAGATGTTTGAGTTAAAAATATATCTGCAAAGTTACTTGTGTTAAAAATGCATCAACAGTAGGTCCTATTGGACAGAAAGAATATATGCACGTATACATGAAAACAATTTGGGACAATGTATTTTCTAGGGAACTGATGGAAACAGTGGGTCCAACACTTATTTTTTCATACAGTAGAGGTAGGAACCTAAAAGAGTTATTGGAAAGAGGTTCCATGGACCTATATAATAACATTTCTCTGATGGAGAAATGTGTTTTTTGTAGCACATGTAAGTTTATAAATGATAGCCTGTATGTCAAGGTGAATAATTACAATAGAACACTAATGTGTCCTGGGCACTGCAGTTGCAATACAGACATGGTGGTTTATCTTGCCACCTGTCTCAGCTGCCAGGCATTTTATGTCGGCAAAACTATACGTAAGCTTAGTCAATGTATTCTGAAACACAACAGGGATATTAAAAACAAAAAAGGAACTGACAGAACCCAGACTGTAAAAGTAGCCGACTCCAAATCCAGCTCCAGACAAGTGACAAGTGGAGTACCTCAAGGTTCAGTCCTGGGACCGCTCTTGTTTGGCATCTACTTCTCTGAAGTACAGACCAGCACTAAGGAACTCTGGCTAACAATGTTCTCAGATGACTGCAAACTGGGAGCCATTATTGAATCCCCAGATGATGTGTATATTCTACAAAAGGGCCTTACAGAAACAGATGATTGGTGCCAGAGCCATGGGTTCAACCTTAATGCCAAGAAATGTATAGTTATCCCCTTTGGGAAAAACCATGTACCCGTGAATTACCACATATATGTCAATACACTAAACACCGAAAGTGTGATGAGAGACTTAGGGACACAGGTGGACAGTGGTCTTACCTTCGATAACCACATCGCCACAACAGTCAGGAAATCCTTCTATGTGGCACACCTCATCACTAAGGGCTTTTCATCCAGAAAAAAGGAGGTAATTGTCCCACTGTACTCATCCCTCATTAGACCCTTTATAGAGTACAATGCCCCATTTGGTATGTACCTCACAAGACATCTGCAACAGCTGGAAAGGCCGCAGAAATACCTCACTAAAAGAATCACAGGCCTAAAGCAGATGCCTTATAAAAACTCCAGCTATACTTTGTGTCATATCGTCTACTCAGAGGTGATCTCTGCTTAACATACAAGGCCATGTGAAACCCTGAGTTGTTGGACATGCTCCACTTAAAGAAATCCTAATCCCTCAGAACCACACGCTCCAGGGATCTAAACCTTGTCATCACAATGAACAAAACATGCTGGAGGGATAGGTTCCTGACCCAGAAACTCCCCATACTCTGGAATAGACTGCCCATACATGCCAAGCAGAGCACCTCCATGTCGCTCTTCAAAAGGAACCTTGACAATTGAATGGGATATAGGAAATTCACTCCAGGGATCACGTCAGTTGCCCTGCTAGACAGGGGTCCAGGGAAGTAAATATTGTGGGAAGAAATATTCAGGGAATTGTTATGGCTAGGCTTGTATAGGCCCTAGGGCCGATAGCCTAGTACCAACCTATGAACCTATGTACTAGTGCCCTGTTTACACATAGTACAGTATGCACAAATTTTAAAAGGTTTTTATTTTTTGTAATTGACTGGGTACCCAAGACTGAGGCCGGTAGTGATAAACTTTGTTGGAAATGAGAGAATGTTTGTGGCAGCTTCATTTAGAAGCTAATGAACACCAGGTATCAATGACTGTATTTCAATCAACAATGTACTTAGATACAAATCACATGTGATACAATAGAATGCATTTCATTTATATATAAACATATTTATATTTATTTTCACACAAGTTATACCTTAAAACATTATATGCTTTTGAACGAGATTTTTTTATTATTCTTATTTTTTTTTTATTATTCTAATTTATAGGGAACCACACATTTAGGAAGTAGTTCAGAGTATTTTAGCATTTTATATTGCTTCAATTATTCAGTTAAGCAAGTGACTATGTTATTTGTAATGTTCACATTTTTTATATTTAAATTTATAGATATGTCATTGTTGCTATGTGATTAACATTTTAGGAATGTACTTGATAGTATTATTTAATATGTGTTACTGCTTAATCAATTAAATAATGGTTAATTGATTGATTAATTGAAGCTGGATCAACTTATAAAAGCAGTTTTGTTTTTAGGTACTTTACTCTGAAGAAGCCCACGGAATGATGGGTGAAAGCGCTTAGCATGTCTTTGATGTAATAAACGTCTGGTGTATCTTTTGGCAGTGTCATGGATTTTTTTCTTATTAGTTGGTGATTTTGGCTGTGGAAGTGCTCTTGACTTTATCCAGACCTGCCAGGGTTCCTTGCTGTGATATTTTGCCCTATTGCAGGTTTAACAAATTAATTTGGTCTACAGTGTGGTTCCTGTTGGGACATGGAACAACTTGTCAAGCAATATGTGGATTTATCTACACAGATCCCTGGGTTGCTGCAGAACAAGGTTGAAAATACCAAAATCAGAAAAAAGGCCAGCACCAAGGAAGGTTCAAAAGTAGTTTAATAAAACTGAAACTAGACCGGTTTCAGCAGCAAGGCTTTCATCAGTAGTATAGTCAGCAAAAAGCACTTAGTCATCATCTTATATAATGTTCTTTAAGGCATCTATATGACATCACTTCCTGATAAGTCAAAAATGCAAACAAGGCAAAAGTAATTGAAAAATACAATCAAGGCAAAAGTAATTGAAAAATACATAGTTCAGTAAACAAAAAAGTTTGCCTGAGTTGCATGCATATCTCCAGATTATAATAAAAAAATCCAAAGAGACACAGTATACTGGTATATCAATGATAATAAACAAACTTAATAAGAAACATACAATAAAGGGTAAATGCCCAAAAATAAACCCGAAACAAAAGTCAGGTTATAAGAATTCTGGTGTTGAATACCAGCCACAGTATCCTAAAATGAGCTGAAATGCAAAAACCTAAGCAATGCAACCTAATAAGAAATAAGTACATATACGTAATGCAAGTGATGGTTAATTACAAATTATAATTTATCATTTAATCCAGGAGGAAAAGCCCCCCAAGTTTAATGATCCACCTTTTTTCTTTGGTATTTAGGATATCATGCCAACCTGTTTTAAAAGATCGATTCCCTATGATATGATCAATGATGGTGAATGTAAATTTGGCAGTGGGATGTTTGATAACATGTCTATATAGTGCATTAGTTAATCTTCTGTTTCTAATGTCACCAAGGTGTTCAGAGATCCTGACACGAAACTGTCTAGACGTTTGGCCAATATAAAATGCATGACATGTACATGTGGCAAGATAAATAATCCAGTCTGAACTGCAGTTACCAAAACTGTATGTCGTATATTTGTCCAGTGTTCCTACTAGTGAAAGAAGTAGTTTTGAAAATATAGTTATAAAAACTGCAATGTCCACATGGATAAATGCCTGAAAGTTTATCTACAGTAAGTGTTCTTTGAGTTGGAGTGTGATCCATGACCCTGGTTTTTTTATAGTGTGAAAATAGATTCCCTAAAGTTTTGCCTTTCCTATAGGAAAAATAACATCGTTCTCGAGATAATCTTCCAACAATGGATGAGAATTCAATATATTCCAGTGAGTATTAATAATATTTACTAAATTGGCACTATTCCTGCCATAAGTGGTGACAAATCTACATACATCTGATTCCTCATTATGAGTTTTAGTATTGTATTGGAGAAGAGAATCCCTGGATTTAGCATTACTAAATTGGACTGCTGACTCAATAGTACGAGTGGAATAACCTCTGGACAAAAATCTCTTGGTTAGATCCATTTGATGACTCTGAAGATCATCCACTGAGGAACAAATCCTTTTCATCTGCACAAACTGTGATTTCGGTATGTTCCGAATAATATGTTTCGGATGAAAACTATCAGCATGTAGAAGGGTATTATATTGTGAGAATTTTCTGTGTACGGACGTTCTAAGGTTTTGAATGTGTCTTTAACCTCCATGCAAGAAGAGTTTCTTACTTTACATACACCCCCTTTTATTGGGGTTAATGCAATGCAAATGGTTACTAACAGACCTGACACTACAAATCCCGAGGTGCAGATCAGCAGAGACATTAGAAATATGGCAATTCTGGATTTCGAGTTGCTTTTAGAACCCCCTACACTTCATCTAAGGTCACCAATGCTCAATAATGTCAATTTGGGTACGTTTAACACGTGACTTATTCATTTTGCAAAGTTAACAAAGAAATTCAAAACCTTGCAGATGAATAACACATTTCTTGAGCGTTCCATTGAGCTGCATCAGGTGCAGAAGGGGCTAAGGATATTCAAACTACCTATTGGGCATTAGTGAGGATTCAGAAGCCTTCCAGGACTTAAAAACTCTGTTTGACTGCACAGGTATAGACATGATGCGGATTATTACCTGTGACAACATTTTAAAATTGTCTAAACTTAAAAATGAACCAGTTATCTTAAAAGCAGTATTCAAAATGATCTGTTGTTTACTGCTAACAAGTCTCGTTTTGATAAGATATTTACTGATGTTGACAAATTTGTGAAGGTTGGTTTAGAGAGAAAATGGGGAAAATTCTTAGAGACACTAATGACTATAAAGAGAACAGAACCTACTCTACATCTAAGTCCTTTAGGGACAACAGAGCACCAGCAGAACACGAAAATGGTCAGTTTTCCACAGATGGGGCTCATGGATTAACTGCCATTGACGCACAAGAAGAAAGTGAGTTTTTTTAGACTCCCCACCCCTGAGGCTTTCCAATCATATAAGGAACAGCAACCAACAGCAGAATGCCCCAACAGGCACACTGGGAAGGGGCACAAACAACTATGGGAAGGGGATATAGGGGGGTCAGAGGTATGCTCGTCGTAATTAATGGCACAACTATAACTCTGGCTTCCAGAACAGCAGCAAAACCAACCACAACTGAGTGACAATGATGGTCGAGATATGACCTTTGTGACTGATTCTTTAAATGGTGATTTTTCTATGTTTGAAAGGATATATATTGAATCTGTTGATGAGTACAATTGCTTTGAATAGACAAATTTTAATACCTTAGGCTGTAAGCACATTTGTGTTAACAATTTGTCTATTTACAACTTTACTGAGTTAGAAATTTCCACATATTATATTATATTGTTTCAAAAGGGATTTTCCTATATACCTATGTTCAGACATGATGTGGGGAGGCTGCTTATACAATAAAAATTATACACTAGATTGTTGAATTTAAAGGTGTTTTTTGCTAATAATGGCAACCCCTTGGTTGACCATGTTTTAAATCTCAAGCGAAGTAGTACGTTTATACCACCCTGTAACCCTAACATTATGGTGTTTGAAAAATGATGTGAGAGTCAGATCAGGAGATGTGTTTTGTCAGACAAGATGAGTACAAATAATTTAACTAATGGTGAAAAGTTTTGTTTGAAACAACTCACAGGGTCAAACACATATAGAGTAATGAAACCAGACAAAGGTGGGGGGGGGGGGTGATCATGATTAGTATGGATTACACACTAAGAATGGAGGAATTGTTGAATGACAACAACACTTATGAAAGAGTGTCAAAATGTGATGTGTACCGAGCATATGCAAAGATAGACTGGCAGCTGTATGAATACCTAAGTGAAGGGATCATTTCGGAACAACAATACAAATACCTTATGGTAGATCATCCTATGATACCCCACAATTCTGGTATTCCAAAAATACATAAATGTATTAATTCACCTCCATTTAGACCAATTGTAGCTGCCAGGGGGTCTAAGATGGAAGCTATGGCTTTGTTCATTGATTTGAACTGCAAGAGAATTTTGGGAAAGACCCCTTATATATTAAGGGATTCCTGGCATTGCTTGGACACTATTTGAAATATACACTTAAAAGTTAATGAAGAGTTTATGTTTGTAACAATCAATGTCATAAACCTTTTTTCCATTATTCCCCACGAGATAGGTCTGGAATTTTTTGGTAACAGCTTGAATGTATTTGGGGAATTACACAATGTTTTAAGAGAGCTAATGGTAGAATTGACAGAGATGGTCTTGTTGAGCAACTTTATGCTATTTAATGGAGAGTTTTACAAGCAGATTGAAGGGGTGGTGATGGGGGCAAGATATGCCCCCATATACGCAAACCTAGTTCGGGCTGATTGGGAGAGACAGTTTGTTTTTAATTCAAGATTTACATCCAAAATGTTAACCTATTTAAGACACCTGGATGACATATTAATTTTATGGAGGGGTATGGAGCAAGAATTGTTGGAGTTTATTAATTATTTGCGTAACATGACTGCATTTTTCAGGTTTACCAGTCATTATAGCAAAGATAAAATAGAATTTCTGGATATTTTACTATACAAATGTGAAGGAAAAATCAATTCCAGCATTTTCCATACAAAACCTATTATAACTCTTTTCTACATTATGAGAGTTGTCACCCACATACCCTAAAGAAGAATGTAGTGAATGGGCAAATGGTCCGGGTTTCAAGATTGGTTAGTCAGAATGATATTTTTCTTAAAGAAATGGATTATCTTATGGATCTCTTTAGGAAAGGGGTTACTCCCTGGATTTGGTGTCTATACTGAATTAGCGAAAGCTTAGAAAAGTGAACACTAATTCATCGACCCCTTTTAAACAAAAGCTGAAAATCTTGAACTCCCGGAACAGCTATTTTTTTTCCCTGGGAAAAAAAATTGCTGTTCCGAGAAACACACACACAACACAAGAACACCAAAAAACAGCAATCCACACACATAATGTTAAAGAGAGAATTAGCAGAACACACACAAGATAAATGCTCCGTTGTATAGAATTGTAATCCCAATAAAAACACCAACACAGTTCAACGAAGCAACCAAGATACTCCAGATGACATAAAAACATGTACTTTATTCGATAAAAGTGCACACGGTAAGCGCTTTCACTAAATCAGCTTCATCAGACCATATAACAGCACTATAAAACAAAGGTCTTTTTACTTCTATTCAAAATCTCATAATCCAATCAGAATCCAAGGAATTGTTAGCTGGCGAAATGAATCAACTAGCTAAGATGCTCCCTTAAAGAAATACCAGTTAAAAAACATAAAACACTTATAACTAATAGCATAAAGAGCATCTCTATACATCTCTAAGTCAATATAGATTTATAAGAACATAATAAGATGGTCTTACTCTAAATGTGAAAAATCTAAAAACAATGACAAAAATAAAGAATATAAAAGTGTAAATACATATATATATAATATATATATAATATAAATATATTACATAATATATGTACATATATATATATATATATATATATATATATATATATATATATATGAATATAAATATAAATATATATATAAAAGTATATATATATAAACATATTAACATATCATTTCCGTATTCTTCATTTTTTTAAAAGAGGTTTGATGGAAGTCCTCTCATTTAAACCACTGCCCCTATCTGCCCTAAGAGTTATGATCCATTTATTCTCCCTAAACTCAGTATGGTTCCTGATATCACCTTTTCAAACACTGGGTGTAATAACCTCAATAACCCTAAATAAAAAATAATGGCTATCATCAAACCTGCTGACATGTTTCGCAAGTGCATTGTTATCAGAACCTCTCCTGATGTTATAAAGGTGTTCTCGAATCCTATCCTTAAAAGGTCTATTTGTCTTCCCAACGTAGAAACAGTGGCATACCTGGCACTCTGCCAAATAGACCACATTCGGAGTTCTACATGTGGCATCAGCATGGAATATAAATTCCCTGTGTGTATCCGGATGGCAAAATTTTTCTTGTGTGTCAATATAAGTACAAAAATTACAATCACCACAGGGAATTGTGTGACCTTGACTATTAAAAGTTATTGGGGAGTTCTGATAACATAACAACCTTTTCAAGTTTTTTCGATTCCTATACAAAAATCTTGGATATTCTCCCACAATTCCTTTTATATCTTCGTTTACTTGAAGAATGGACCAGTTTTTGCCAAAAATTCTTCTTAGTTCTTTATTATCTAAGGTATAGAATAGAGGCACTTTGAGAGAGGTTTTCTCAGTGTGTTCACATAGATTTGCTGCAGAACTCAAAGGACCAAAATATGGTGCTGCTATGCCCTGTCTCAATATATTAATATCACATAGAGATTCGGCAACTTCTTCCTTATTATACCCTCTAGTTAGTAATTTGTTTTCCAACTCTCCAAGTTCATCTTAAAAACAGTTATCTAAGGGATTTAACCTTGAGGTCCTAACGCCTTGGCCTCTAAAAAGGTTTCTAAAAATATATTCTGGGTGCATACTGGTCCTGAATAACAGAGAATTCCTATAGCAACTTTTTCGGAAGACACCTGTATTAATGAGGCCATTAGGTAGTTTCTCAATATAAAGGTCTAAGTATTCTATACGTGTAGCAGACCAATTCAAGGTAAATTTCAAGCAACTAGTAAGTGAATTCATAATATGGTAAAATACATATAACTCTTCCACATTGCCTCTCCACAAAAGGAAGAGATCATCGACAAAATGTCGATAAAACAAAACTTTAGCCTTAAACTCATCAGTATGGAATAATACAGTGTTCTCCCAGTGTGCCAAAAACATATTAACGTAACTGTTTGCACAAGGGGTTCCTATGGCAACCCCATAACACTGGGAGAAAACATCACTGTTAAATATGAAGATGTAGTTCTCTAAAATTAATTCAAGGAATAATGTTATTAAATCTATTTAGACTAAAGACAACTCACTGTGTTGCGATAAATAATCATGCACAAATTGAATACCAAGTTCATTTGGTATCACTGTAAATAAAGATTGTACATCTAAAGTTACAAACAAAATACCTTCTAGGTCATGCAGGCCTTTAACATAATCATAAAGATCAATTAAGAATTGCTTAGAATCTCTAAGTATAAATTTGTTGGAATTAATCACTGGTTTTAGATATTTCTCAACGTAGACCGAAAGGGGTTCAGTTACCCAACCTCCACCTGCTACTATAGGTCTCATTGGCAGATCGGTTGGATTTTTATGCACTTTGGGTGGCCCCTGAATTAAAGGAATGAGTGGATTCATAACTACAAGATATTCATAGATTTCTTTAGTAATCAGGCCTCCTTTAAATACATATGTTAGAGATCTATACACTAAATCAATAATATTAGCAATGTCCTTATCCATTATTTTCTTATAGAACTTAGTATCATTGAGAAGGGTAGCCATAGCTCTATCATAATGCATTCTATCCATGATGGTAATTAAACCACCCTTATCAGCAGGTTTGATGACAATATCTTGATTTTGCTGTAAATCCCTAAGTGCTTTCCTTTCTTTAAAACTGAGATTATACCTATATCTACTTCTCATATTCGGACCAATACTATCAAAATATTTGAATAATTCATCCTCGGTTAACTTCAAGTAAGCATCCACTATGAGATGATTCATTGGGATGAAATCACTCAATTTCTTCAAATGGAAACTCGGGGCTTGGACTGTATTACATATGTCTCTAGCAGTGGTACCATGAAGCATACGAAGCATAATATTCCTACAGAATAATTTAAGGTCTAAAACCATATCAGATAAATTGCTACTGCAAGAAGGAATGAAATTCAATCCTTTCAATAAAACTTTATTTTCCTCAACAGAAAGTACATGTGAAGAAATATTAAAGATTAATGATTGTTCATTTTCCCCCCACATTTTTCTGAGTGTATGATTCTGTGAATACTCCCCTGAATATTTCCGTTTTTGACGGCCCCGACTCATGGATCTGGACTGCCTTCCTCCTCGATCTAACCTGATCGGTAAGGGAAAAGAAATGCCATTGCTGGTGGTATTAGTGTCTCCCAAAAGGGGGACTTCTGACAAATGGCATACATCAGACTTGGGGCGGACTACTTATGCAGTCACATCATTAACGCCAGTTTTTCTATTAACTGTAACTTTAGGAAACAAATTCTCTATATTTTTATTAGACATATTATGATTTTCACCACCATTAATGTAAATAGTACTTTTCTCATTAAACCCACTTATTGCTGTATTAGTTACATTTTCATTTAAACAGCACACTCTCTCATCATTTTCACCGACTATGGAACCATTAATTACTGTGCGACATACATCAAGACTTTCAGATTGTTCTTCAGTTACACGGTTAGCACCAGCAGTCTTTTTTGATAATATAAAATCATTGTCTCTCTTTTAAGAATTCCTAGTAATTAAAGAGTTGGCAAGAGCAGTCAGAGGTTGTCGATTATTAGAAGCAGCACTCTGGTCTGAATTATCCCCAGTCCGAGGCCACATAAAGACATGTCCCATTTTAAAATCTTTTAGGTCTCTCAATATCTTAATATTTTTTTGCTGAAACAGCTTATGCTCAAAAGCTGCAACACCATCTAGCAGACTTTCGAATAAAGGGTTAACAGTCGATGATGCAAAGTTATTAAAAATAAATTCTTGTTTGTTCTTAAGAGATTAAACGAAGTTACTTTACTCTGAAGAAGCCCATGGAATGATGGGTGAAAGCGCTTAGTATGTCTTTGATGTAATAAATGGCTGGTGTATCTTTTGGCAGTGTCGTGGATTTTTTTCTTATTAGTTGGTGATTTTGGCTGTGGAAGTTAGCATGATATCACTTTTACCAAAAGGAATGATAATACATTTTTGCATTGTTTAAGGCCATGACTTAGGCACCAATAATTTGTGTAAGACCCTCTTGTAGGATGTTGACATCATTTGGAGATTCTATGACTGCTCCCGGTTTGCAGTCATCGGCAAACTTTGTCAGCCTTAGACCTTTAGTTTTTATTTGTACTTTGGAGAAATAGATTCCAAACAGTAGAGGTCCCAGGACTGATCCCTGTGGATCAGTCCACAGGGCCATGAAATAAAATCAGTAATACCCCACAAGGATGATGAAGATAGTCATTACATATTATATACAAATAGAATGAATGGATAGTAGGATGTCACCCAGGTGGGGAGATTGGCTAGTAGAGCAGCCAACATTAAGGTTATGTGGTCAAAGGGGAACTGTAGCAACATAAATAAATAAATAAAGCACAATGGAAACAGCAATTCTAAGTATGAGTGTGTGTGTGTGTGCGTGTGTGTGTGTGTGTGTGTGTGTGTGTGTGTGTGTGTGTGTGTGTGTGTCTTTCTCGTACTATTTATCTTTATGTAGATATATAGAAACATACTATATATTTCATATACTAGAAAATGTATATGCATGCAATACATAATATATGCAATATGTGTTGTTTGCATTTCCATATACAATAGACACACACACACACACACACACACACACACACACACACACACACACACACACACACACACACACACACACACACACACACATGTATGTATGTATGTGCACGCATATAAAGAAAGGGACTGAAATCAGCATCATAACGTTTGCAATTACTTCTTTATAAGTATATATATTCACTGGAATTATTATCTATGGGTACACTGTAGTTCAGTAGTATATTTTTCCATCTCCCAGTGCTTGGTTTTCCAGTTCATTTCCTTACTGGGTGCCTCCAGTGTGGATTCTACATATATTTTTTGTATCTATGTTGCTTTTACTAGATGCTCCAGTTTTCTCAGACATCCAATAGAGTGGTGAACTGGTGATCCTTTAGACTGCCTGTAGGCATGTGAACCAAGTATGAATGTGAATCTGTGTATATGTGTGTGTGTGTGTGTGTGTGTGTGTGTGTGTGTGTGTGTGTGTGTGTGTGTGTGTGTGTATGTGCAGGATTCTCTGCTTTGTGACCAATGAGTGCTGAGATAAATTGCTGTTGCCTTGTGACTCTGATGTGGATAAAGTGAATATCAAAATATGAATAAATCTACATATGAATGAATGAATGAATGAAAGAATGAATAACTTCTCTGTTAGTTCTAACTGTTGTGCTGCATGTATAAACACATGTACCTCCAGCAACACCTTAAACAAAGATAACATTTCCTCTACTGCTATATCAAAAGTAACCGCCTTACTTGAAGATCCTCAAAGGAAGCACAGTGTTTTAAGTCCTTTTGCCTTTAACACATGGTTGTTATGATAACCCTAAGTTTTAATAGGTCAATTTCTATGTATTATTTTTTTAAAATAATTGATTTCTATTTTACAAATTCCTGTAAATGTCGGTGCATAACAAGAAATCTCACTACTATTCCTTTTCTGAAAAATAAATGCACTGTATAAAATAGCTATTTGTATTATTGCAGTATGCCATATGGTTTATATAAAGTGGTACTTCATCTTCAGCATACAGCTTAACTACATGGCTTTTCATTCATGATAACAGAACTTAAAAGTAATACACAAACAATACAAAGCAAAACATAACAGTATTCTCATGGAGTCATTGATCGAGTATTCCTAGAGTAAAACACTATTTATTTTCATTTACTATTCCATCTTCTGTCCTCTGTGCAGATGTACGAAACTCAGAGCAATACTACTTCAGAAAAGTTGTCACAGCAAAAGTTACTATTATAACTGATTCCTGATAGATGTTTCTAGACCCACAGATAAGGTGCAGACACTACATAACATGCTTTAAAATGTGCCTTTCCACATAATGTTTGATTATGAATTTGTTCCTTATAGTCCTCCACTCTCCCAATCCCCAAAGATATATTCTTCTGACAATGTAAAGGCACTTCTCTGAGAAAGAGCCTACTAGAAAACCTGAAAGATCAAACAGATGTCAGTGTCGATTTCTTGCTCCAAACTAGCTGTAATAATATGCTTTCAGTGCAGGGATACCAGGCAATAATAATAATGTGCTCCCTGTGCACGAATAACAGCAAAATGTCAACGTAATGCACCAGTGTCTCCAGACTAGTCAGTGGTGTAAACACCATGGGGCTAACTTGGAGAGGGCAGATAACAGGGTTTGGGGTTTATTCACTAAGTAGCTTGAGGTTAATTTGGGGTAGGGGGCATGAGGTGCTGCAGCAATGATCTGTTGTTGGCAACTGGAGGTGGTAGTGACCCCCCCACTATATTTCCCTGAATCATAATACAAACAGGTCTTTTAAAGGAGAAGACAAACTGTCTTTTACCACACAAGTATGGTAGCAGGTGTCATTGTAATATATGGGTTTGGAAAGGTTATCTGGCCAATGCAGAATGAAAGAGAAACAAAACATTATGGAAGATTTTTATGGTGCACCTGTTCCCATTCCTATGGCAGCCATGTGCAATGCCTCTGTTCTTACGTAAAGATGACTGTTGTCTTCAGCCTAATAAATCCTCCTCCATTAGGCCTTATTCTTGTTAGATGGGCTGGTATCTGGTCTTTGATCAATGACACCAAAGATGGAAGAGATTCCTCTGAAGCTTGTAGTGTGAGCTAATGTTATCATGTGGTTTGCCATGTCAGTGAAAAAAATGGCTTTTTATTGGAAATTACAGCTGCCACATTTAAGACATGCTCTGAAGGGATGTCTGTGTTGAAAATATATGGGAAAATATTAAAATTAAAACTGTGATATTAGGTTTCCTAGAGTATCTATTCTGGCATAGCTGGCAGTTTTTTTTTTTTTTTGAATTCTCACCAAATTATTCTTAAAAGTATTTCTTATGTATAAAAATTCATAGTTTATTTAGAGTGTGATTGCATACATTTTTGGTAAAAAGTGGACCACATCTGCTGAGCAAAAGCACCCAGCTGCATTTGTGATATATGTTGAAGAAATTAATAAAGGTTAGATTCAGAATATAAAAGTAAGACAATGATGGATCTACATTCCTTAACTAATTATATCCTCATATGTTTGACAGTTACCAATAATTCTAAGTCACACTTTCAAAACATGTAGGTCTATTTGTTATTTGGTAAGCAAAAGGCTTGAAAGGACATTTTCGTAGTATGATCATATTAAAGGGATACATTCCAAATGAGCATGTCAAAAGGTATGCATACTGGCATAATCAAAATTTAAATACAGTACTTAATATAATTCATACAGTTAATACAAACTTATAGGTAGCAAACAGAAGAATTATTTTACACTTGTGACACGGTTGCCAAGAACAGGATAAGAAGAGCAGAAAAAGTCATTCTGCCCTAAATAAAGTATCTAGACACAAAAATAACGACCATCAAAAAGTTACTTCACTTCTCATTTACACAACTGAGTAAAGCTGACATAAAAAAAACTCCCCATCGCAGTATTTAGAAGCAATAATAGTTTAAAGGAGCAATATATAGTTCAGAAGTCTTTTTATTTGCTAGTTCCATCCTGTTTTAGCAGCATATCTATACTTAGTAATATAGCTCACTCATGGTTATCAAATTATACAGCAGCCAATATCATAACATTTGCATGTGTTTTATATGCTTTTGTAGACAGTTCTTGAAGCTGCTTTCTTAACTCCTTAATAAAAAGTGTTGCATACGTGTAAGACTGGGCAGGAGGTGGTGTGCCCTTAGAATGTGGTGGTATATGGTGCATTCTTGGGCATAATAAGAAACAGATTCTCAGTAGCAGAATGTAGTGTATAACAACTGCCTTGAACTAGTGTTGATTATATGGTGGGTGCAGGTATTTGCAGGTATTTCTGATTCTAGATGGTGCCTACTGGGGAAAGAGTTGAACCGACCAACTACTTTGGGGATCAACTGTTGTGTAGAGTATCCCCTAGAAAGGAGAACACAGATTTCAGACTGTAAGGCATGTCAGGACAAGATATAGGTCAGTAGTCTTTTTATTTGATAGTTCCATCCTGTTTCTTATTATGCCCTAGGATGAACCATGTACCACAAACCTCTAAGGGCACATTACCTCATGCCTAGCCTTACAATGGTGTAAAAATTGGCTCTAGGTGATTTGATTGGGTTGACTAATGACTCCATAATGGGCATGGGTATTTGCTGGTGATAAGTGGGATGAGGAACTCGCCTTCTCAGACCTATGGCAGAGACACTTTCAAATGTCCACCATAAAGCTCAGCAGCATTGGGACAATAAGCTACTGGCCAAACAGTGTCCAGTAGCTCTGCTTAAGTTACCTGGGAATACTGTAGCTCTGTCGATCAAAATTTGGAAGTAAAAAACAATCAACCTGCCAAACATAAATTAAGAGTTGCTACACTCATTATAGGTTCACTAACAGGAAGCAACTTGGAAGTGGATGGCATGGTGGCAAGAAAGAGGTTGAACATCCTCTTTGTCCAGGAGATGAGATGGAGGGGCAGTGCAGCAAAGTCAATTGACTGGGGATCCAGAGACTAATACTTAGAGGAAGAGAGACTAAAAATGTTGTGGGAATTCAGGTGGAAGAGTTGCTTCAGAAGACAGTACCAGAATTAGTGACAGACTCATAGCAATCAGATTCCACTGTAATGATTGGGCACTGTTCATAATCTCAGCCTATGTCCCATAGCAGAGTTGTGAAAGCAAGAAAAATAGTGCATTTAGATAACAGATGCAGGACCTACCAGATAAAGCAAGACAGCATGAGGCTATGCTGATAAAGGGGGACCTGAATGCACATATTGGCACAGACAGACAGAACAGGATGTGATTACTTCCTGGGTTCACATAGGTGTGGCAACAGGAATAAAGAAGTAGAAGCCATTCTAGACTTCTGTCTGGCACATGGCTTGCTGGTAGCCAACATATGGTTCAGCAAGAGAAACATTCACAAGATTACAAATAAAACCAGCAAACATGCAGCTCAGGTAGACTTCGTCATGGTACAAAAAGGGTACTGGGGCTGAATCAGTGACTGCAGAGTCATCCCCGGTGAAACAGTCTATCCACAGCATTTTTTTTAAAAGTGCATGCCCTGCCATACATGGTGTATGCTTGTTTTTGCTCAAGGTCACAAGCCTGATTTGGCATTACCTTTTTGTGACAAAACCGAATGATGATAGTTGGACTGTTTATAAAGTATTAATCTATAAATATGCTGAAATGTCTCTAAAAAATAATAAAAAAAATTGCTAAATAACAAATTAGACATGAACATGAGGCTATGAATTTATGAACATTTTGGGACAAGACTTTGAATATAATTCTATCAAGGTCCTGTCTTATAAATTATATAACTGTTTTATTTTAGCACATTTCAGGTCAATTCATTCACAAAGCATGTGTTTTATATTTCTTGTCAAAAGAAAGCCTTCCAGTTGTATTTGTACAATTATGATGATTCAATCCATGAGGCAAAACCCTGTTTTGAAAACATAGTCTGCAGAAGTTAAATTGGCTAGTACATGGCCATCTGTCAAAAATGCATTAAAAACAATGTGATAACTAAGGAGTAACTTCTAATTTGTGACCAAGTTTAGATAAGAGTGAATGCTAGGGAAGGCATGTATTGTTTGAGATGGTCAGCAATGGATGGCCAGGTGCATATGTAAGGATGGAGCCAGGTGGACATGTGAGACAGGAGTTATTTTGTACTTTCTAAACTTAGAAAGAAGAAGCATCCTTCTTAATTTCTAATACTGGATACCACCAGATTTTGTAGGTGAGTGTCTATCTACAAAAGCTGATAGTTACTATCTGCATTTGCAAATATGGGTTTGAGTTAGTGCCTGTGGACTCACACTGGAAATGTTTGGGAGAGAAATATAAACAGAATAAAGGTGTTCTTTGTTTTGGTATGCTGGCTGCTGGTGGATTGTGAAGTATCAATAACACATACCTCATCATATCTTCTGTCATGACATGTGTTCAGCATCTTTTGATACTTTGTAGCCATGGAACAAATTAGCTGACTTAGCACCAACAGTGTTTCAAGTTAAAAAGCGTGCATAGGGCTGTTGGCTTAACCCATTGCTAGTTCTGTATGTGAATTTGGTTTGGGTCTCTAACAGAAATGATAAAATCTGAATGAATAACTATTAATTACATAGACTTTGTACTTGAAGATTCTCAGAGAATGGTTATTTTAATTCAGTTTTTGAAATAAAATTATAATGCACAGCCATTAATGTCCAAATTGGGTATCTCCAGTGAAACTGACTGGTTTGTATATATGGTACTGGGGAAACCAGCTGTGAGGATCTGTTATTCAAGGGTTTTGCTTTGATTTTCCTAGTACACTGATTAAGCAGTTTTGTCACTGGTTATTCACCAGTTGGGCTTTGTATTCATAACAGCATTGATACACATTGCTATTGCATACAGACATGCAGTGGCCAGGCCCTGACATGCCTTCCAGTTTACCTCAGGAAAAAAACAACATGCTTGGGTTGACAATGTAATTAGGCATACAAATCAGAATGCTGTTATGTGTAGTTTATGAGAAGATGCTACCTTCATTAGAACACATAGTCAAACATTGCATTTAAATGCATGTATTGATTCTGACAAAAAACAAGGCATTTATTTTTAACTTTGCACATAACTGGAATAAATCATAAACAGACTGTCGGTGTTTGAACAGAAGTAACAATGGAGCAGGTCAAGGCACAGGAAAGAATACACATAGTACTTGTGTTTTTTTTTTTTTTTGGTCTGACTCTCTATCTGGACTTTGCCAACAGTATTTTGCAACTCAGTGATATCTTCCCATACTGCCTTTAATACTTTTGGCTGTTTAATATTAGTCCTCAGCAATGATTTTTTTCAACATAAATTAGGTTTCTAGTCTGGCTTTTTTTCTCATTTGTTTCTGATTATGTTTTGTATTTTACTTAGCAGCTTCTATTACAGTTCAGTTGCACTTATCTCTCTGCTGCTTGTAATGTTGGATTGCTGACACAATGCAGTGCATCATAAGGGGGAGCTGCACTCCTGAGCATGGCATCCCTCGGATAAGACATTAAACCAAGGCTCCATCTGCTTGAGAGGTAAAAAATCCCATAATATCTGCTGAAAACAGTAGGGAAAGTTCTCTGATGACCTGCTGAAATTTCCCCTAGTAGTATAAAAATTCAACTTCAGGTGTCACCTGAAAAGATGCTGCTAGCCCAGTGGGACTAACTGATCAACAAAGGATAAATAAAATATCTGTCAGCTTAACCAGTTCCTGATACGTGGAATAATCCTTTATACTTATCAAATATGAGGCTTCTCTGGAATGAAACAAATCTGTGCCAGCTCTACGCCACTGATAACGATATGCTGTACTTCCAGAAAAACTATCAAGCATATTAGGGCTGCTGGATTGTCATAATGGTCTAAACTGCCTACTGTGCAGTTTCACACTCACTGTATTAAGTATGTTGGCAGCCCTGGTCAACACACAACTTTAGCTTTTTTATGCACTTCAGCTCTCAAACATACGGTTTGTACACTCTGCAAAATATCTTTCTCTCAGCTGGTTAGTTAAAATAATTTTGTCAGTTGAGAATATTAAACAAAGGATTCAACTTATTTCTGCACTGAAGGAAAAATAAGACTAGATTTCCATTCAAATTCATCATGTTTCACTCTTGTCAGTTTCTGAAAGTAACTTCTTTCAGTCACTGCATTTTTAAGTTAGCAGCAGTATATCCCTGAAATCCTTTCATTTTTTTCTTTTATGGCAATATAACCAAATGAACCTTGTGTTCTTTTTGGGCAGATCTTCTTTGGGGTCTAGTAAATATGCTCTGCTCACTGTGTTCGTTATGTATACTTCCCTGTCTGGCCTGTATTCCACTTATGAGTGATACTTCTAAAGATTAAGCAACATGCACTACAGTTTTTGCTATACCTTCTACATAGGTTTATGTTTTGCAAGAGGTTTCTGGTCTGTTTATATTGGTATGTCTGTGCCATAAACAAATCCATGAACTTCCTTTCATCCATATATTATTGCTAACATTTATTTCTCTAGTCGATCACATTTATTTTGTAAATGATCTTCACTTATACTTACTTGTTCATGTTCCTGTAAAATCAATACTTCTGTACCATTCTGGGGTGCATCCACATGTAACACAATTGGCTTAAGTATATCAATATGTTTCAATTTAGGTGTGTCTGTTTCTAGTTTATTTATCATTTCAAGGCATTTATGTGTTCAGAGATCTATTCTCAGGCTTCATCTTTTTTCCAACAAAATAACACTTCCAAACATATTATGTATAAACTTTAACACCTATGTGGTGTGGAATGGCACACCTCTAGCAATCTACACATATCTTGCAGTCCAGAGGATTTCTGAAAAATAAAAAAATAGCACAGATAAACAAATGTAAATATTTTGTGAACAATAAAAGCTATTAAAATTGTACAAATAGCATTATCAGTAAGTAATATTCTTCACAGTCATAATATTCAGTGCATTCATATTCTTTTCCATAAATACTGCAATATATTATAATGCACACAAACCCCAAATTATATTTTTTCTAATCATTCATAATCAAATTGTAATATCGTGAAAACTATATAACCTAGGCATATGTTGTTAGAACCTTTTTAGTGTAGGCTATGTACAGGGACCCAATAACTCAAGTACAAACACCACTGTTCATACTGTTGATAGACTACATTAGCAAACAGGTTGGAGGAGACAGATAATGACATTGCTGTATGCAGATGATGTGGAATGACAGGCAGACTCTGACCAAGAACTTCAGCAAAGGATTGGGAAATTGAACGCAAAACTGAAGGCACACAGGATGAAATGGAGTACAGATAAGGCAGTTGTAATGACAGTAAATGGGGGAATCAGAAGAAGCTCAGAATTAAGATAGAAAGGAAAATGGTGGAACAGATTAACAGCTTCACATATCTTGAAGAGGTGGTTGAGAAGAAGGGAAGTGTGAATGAGCAAGTCAAAGCCTTTATTGGAAAGGCTCACCCAGACTCTGCTACACTTTGTTGTGAGGGAAAGGTTGGTTTGCTTTTTATTTGTTGTAATTTGTATTAGTTTATTGCCTTTTTATATTTTGAGTGCTGTGATTTGTTTTCTTTATCCTTGTGTTTTGATGTGTTCTGCTTTTAACTGCATATCAAAACTTCAAAAGACACCACAGCTCTGTCTCTTGTGAGTCAGGCTGAAATTTTTCCCCTCCTCCCCACCCTGTCACTGTCGTGTTCTTAAATACCACTGTCTTTCTAGTCGCCTGCCTGTTATGTTAATTTGACCATATATCTCATTTCCTCTCTGCTTTCACTGGCTTGTGTGAGTAAGCACAAAATTATTATTTTGTGAAATCACTCCCCTTCAACTATTTAAATTTATTGGCCATTCTACTGTATTCCACAGTACCAAAATACAAAAGTGATCACCCCCTTTCAATCTATCTTGCTGTTTTAAAAATAGTGACTCTCCACTAAAACCTAACTTTTTAGACAGTTAAAACTTAAGTTACCTACTTTCACATCTAACTTATCTAGTGCACACTGCAGTGTTTAGGGTAAACCATTTTTTTCATCTTACCTTTAAGCATCCCTGTGACTAGCACTTGCACTAAAACCTGCTGGAAAGCACTGGGAAGCCTTAAACTGATACATGCACTTATCTCTCCTTGTTAATAAGGATGAATTAATCATAGGCACTAAACAGCGTATAATTACAAATTACCTTGCTAAGGTAAGGGAAAGCAGCTCTTGTACTTTACAAAAAAAGCACCAAACCAGGCATGTCAAAGGGTCAGCTTCCACTGGTTTCTCCTGTCCACCTGATGAATCTGGGCATACTGGGGCAATGCAGCAATTGGCTCATGTACAAAGACAGCCGTCTCCTCCTACCACCCAACACTACAACCTGTGAGAAATGCACTTACATAGCCAAACTGGAAGCAAAGCTCTCTCCACCCAAGATTGTGCTAGACAGTCAAGAGGAGAAGGTTACCACCCACACTACACCTCAAGCAAAACATAGCCCTTCTAAACTCACACCACTAACACCCACACATAGCAACACTAAATCCACATATGCAGAGGCCCTTAATGTAACCTGCCTAAGCAACAAGGACCTCCAAAGCTGAAACGCAAACAAACACCAATCACAGCAAAAGTGTCACATAGCTCACAACACCAGTGTGCCACCTAGCAACAGCCACTAAGGCAAGACAATGTACCTAACACTTTAGTCATAGGTGACTCTATAGTCAGGCACACTGATGTCCCACTCACCAGGCTGAATAAGGAGAAAATTACAGTGAGCTGCCTGTCGGGTGCCAGGATCTGCCACATAACTCATGCACTCAGGTCACTCCACAACAAGTACAAATATGACTCTGTCATTGTCCATGTTGGAGTGAATGACTTGAGACGTACCTCTCTGGACTACATGAAAAGAGACATGGAAAAGTTCTTGGATCATGTGGCCCAGGCAGTTATGACCCTAGCCCTGAGTAGCATCCTGCCTTTGCCCAGAATGATACCACAATATAAGGACAAAATGATTGACTTCAACAATTGGCTAAGCTTCTGGTGTCATTCAAAGGGGATCCAGTATCTGTCTGCCTGGGAAGACATGATCGACAGACCACGATGCTTTGCCAGAGATTGTCTGCACCTGTTGCCCCTGGGATTCAGGTTACTGGCTAAGGCTCTTGCCACCCCTATAGTGCCTTTTTTAGGCAAAGTTCAAAGGACAAAACCACCACCGTAACAGGTACAAGCATGCAAAATCTGAAGGTAATGCTACCCAATGCTAGAAGTCTAAACCTCAAAATGCACTCTCTCGAGGCACTCCTAAAAATGGAGAACATCGATATCTGTGTAGTAACTGAGACCTGGTTCAAGGCTCCAGAGAGCACCCCTGCAATACCAGGCTACAACTCTTACCACACTTTTCGGCCACCAAACCAGGATTGAAACACTAAAGGTGGAGGAGTGTCCATATTCACCAAGGATATTCACACCACCAGGTTAGTTGCCCAACACAATGTGTCTGAAATTCTCCAGGTGCAACTAACACTAGGTAAGACTGCAATACAAATTGTAGCTTGCTACAGATCCCCCACCCTGCCCCAAGATTCTCACTACACCTTTCTAAACATACTGGAAAATATTAATATACAACCAAACACCCTAATACTGGGTGATTTCAACTATCCTGCCATTAACTGGGAAAACTACTCGTGTACCAACACCTTTGCCCAACGGTTCTTGGAATTCATAAATTCCAATGCCCTGGATCAACTAATCCATAGTCCCACCAGGGGCACCAATATCCTAGACCTGGTCATTACCAACATGGGAAATCAATGCCCCACACCTATGGTCATCCCCTCGTTGGTCAGGTCAGCCCAGAAGCTAATCACCCTTAACATCCACATCCCACCCCCACACTCCAATAAGGAAACCTCCATAAAAAACTTCTCCAAAGCCAACTTCATGCTACTCAAGTCAGAAGTTACAAACTTCATGACACCCATGCAGATGGGAACTGAAAGTTCGACTGCTGAGTCCTACACTAAGGCACTGTATGAGCACATCCACTCATGCATGAATCGTGCCATCCCAAATAGAACCAAGATGCTCTCCTCCAAAAAAGGAAGCCAAGCTACAACAAAAGGAAGAAACTGTTGCAGAAAAGAGGAAAATCCCAGGATGCAAAAAACTCCCTTACCAGCCTCAGTAAGAAGCTGAGATCCCTCATAAAATCCTCCAAAGCTAGTTACGAAAATAAAATTGCCAAAGATTCAAAAGACAACCACAAGGCATTCTATAACTATGTCAAGAATCTAAATGGCAATGCTCAGATCTGCTCTAAGCTACAACAGAATGGCATTAAATATACTGATCCCAAGGATATTGCCAGTACCCTGGCAGATCAATTCAGTGCCAACTTCACCCCCCTCTCACCCCCTAAATGGCCCATCTCAATACCAGAAGATTGCCAAATTCCAGTAATAACAATGACACAGGTAGAAAATGCACTCTCCAAAGCTAAGAATACAGCATCCATGGGACCAGATAACATCCCGGGCTGTGTACTACATGAACTACAAAATGAACTGGCACCTCACCTAAGTGTCATGTTTAATCATAGCATCACCTCAGGCTTCATGCCTACTGAGTGGTGCACAGCTACAGTTATCCCACTCCACAAGGGGTGATCCACCTTGGATCCCGGGAACTACCACCCCATCAGTCTGACGAGCCTGATCTGCAAGGCCATGGAACGTATTATCATGGAACTTATAAACAAAGACATTGGCAACCTTAAAACACTGGACCCCACCCAGTTTGGGTTTGTGAAGGGCCGATCTTGTCTCCTGAACCTGATTGACTTCTTCAAATCAGTCTCCAGAGCCGTGGACAAGGGTAAGGCAGTCCACACAGCCTATCTGGACCTTGCCAAGGCCTTTGACACCATCCCCCACTCTGGAATCATAGATAAACTTACTAAGCCGGGCATTAATCCCTACATCACTCAATGGGTTGCCAACTGGCTTACTGACAGAACCCACACTGTAAAAGTAGCTGACTCCAAATCCAGCTCCAGACAAGTGACAAGTGGAGTACCTTAGCGTTCAGTCTTGGGACCTCTCTTGTTTGGCATCTACTTCTCTGAAGTATAGGCCAATACTAAGGGACTCTGGCTAAAAAAGTTCGCAAATGACTGTAAACTGGGAGCCATTCTTGAATCCCCAAATGATGTGGATACTCTACAAAAGGGCCTTACAGAAACAGATGCTTGGTGCCAGAGCCATGGGCTCAAGGTCAATGCCAAGAAATGTATAGTTATTCCCTTTGGGAAAAAAACATGTATCCGTGAATTACCACATAGGTGGAAGTACACTAAACACTGAATGTGTGATAAGAGACTTAGGGACACAGGTGGACAGTGGTCTCACCTTCAATAACCACATCACCACAACAGTTAGGAAATCCTTCTATGTGGCACACCTCATCACTAAGGGCTTTTCATCCAGAAAAAAGGAGGTCATTGTCCCACTGTACTCATCCCTCATTAGACCCATTATAGAATACAATGCCCCATTTGGTATGTACCTCTCAAGACATCTGCAACAACTGGAAAGGCCACAGAAATACCTCACTAAAAGAATCACAGGCCTAAAGCAGATGCCCTATGCTGACCACCTTAAAAAACTCCAACTATACTCTGTCACATATCGTCTACTCCGAGGCGATCTCTGCTTAACATACAAGGCCATGGCAAACCCAGAACTGTTGAACATGCTACACTTAAAGAAATCCCAATCCCTCAGAGCCACACACTCCAGGGATCTAAACTTTGTCATCACAATAAACAAAACACGCTGGAGGGATAGGTTCCTGACCCAGAGACTCCCCAGACTCTAGAATAGACTACCCATGCATGCCAAGCAGAGTGCCTCTTTGTCCCTCTTCAAAAGGAACCTTGATGATTGGATGGGAGAAAGTAAATTCACCCCAGGGATCCTGTCAGTCACCCTGCTAGACAGGTGTCCAGGGAAGTAAATAGTGTGGAAAGATATAGCCAGGGAATAGCGAGAGAATTGTTATGGCTAGGCTTGTTTAGGCCCTAGGGCCGATAGCCTAGTACCAACCTATGAACCTATAAACCTATAAGAATCAGAGGGGCTGCAGCCAAGTGGTACAGAGTGTCAGGGGTAGTATCTGACCGAAGTATGCCAAAGAAGACAAAACATAAGGTGTACAAACAATGGTGTGACCAACACTACTGTATGGTGCATAGACCTGGGCAGTGAAGGCAGAGCAGTTGAGGAAGCTAGAAGTGATGGTGATGAAATGCCAGAGACAGATGGTAGCATGCACACTATGGGACCAACAAAGAATTGAGGACATCAGAGCAGATGCCTATTTATCCCTAACTGTTGAGAAGGTCAAAGAAAAAGGATTACAGTTCAGGAAAGCAGAAAACAATTTAATGATGATGATTTGGGGCAGACAGGAAAAGAGCTAGAGGAAATGAGTGCATCCATCAAAGAGATGGATGAATTCTGTGAGAGAAGACCTGCGGCAGTCAGTCATGACTATCAAAAAATGTAGGAGAGTGGCATGGAATCAAGAAAGATGGTGACAGTTGGCATGACACCCTGACCCCATGTTGAAAATAGGAAAAAGGGGGCTGTTGATGATTATGATGATGACGACTAAGGGTCCCAGGCATTACTGCATGCCTGCAACAGTTTGCAATGTATAAAGGGAAGGGACATGGAATAGTAGGCATGTGTCTCAACCTCATTATGCAAGACAGAATAAACTCAGGAACAGATGTTACATTTGCTTTCAAAAAAACATAGAAAAGTTGCTAGTCCAGCAGCTTTTACATTACCATGGATTGTCTGAAATATATGAAGTGTAACACACTAATATCCCACATTAATTTTTGACAGAATGTATCTGTGATTTACAAGTACAGGAAAAAGGAAGCATCCGGGACATTCTGACAACACAGGGACAGGTAGGTGCATGTGGTATGTATGTGTTCAAATCTGTGTATTGTGTGTGGGAGAGTGAATGAAGGGGTGTGCCTCTGCTAATGCTATTTGCCACCACCACTGTTAAAAACTGCAGGAAGTCCTGATTTGGACTTGTGGTGGTTAATGATGATTCAGAGGCATGCATATTAGCCAGTAATGAGGTATTTAGTCATGATAGCTAATGTGTCTCTGAAATGGAAATCTTGGCATTGTTGATATAGGACCTTTTACCACAGACCTTAACATGAGCAGTGAGGTTATTTATGAATCCCTGAGGATATGTATAAACTGCAGAATGGTAAATGACTGAAATCTGTAATCTTTTTTTCATTTGTATGGGAGGTTGACATAATGGTTAAGGTGTTTACCTTACAGACATAAGGTGCAGGGCTTGATTCTCATATGGGGTAACTGGTTAGGTTCAAAATGGCCCACAAGGACAGTTAGCCTAGTACTAACCTATTTCTAACAAGCATAACATTTTAAAGTCTGATAAGATATTTAATAACAATTAATATGACTTGGAAGTATTATCAGCCCCTAGAAGTCTTTACTGAGATGGTCAACTTTTGTAACTGAGACCATGTGACTGCTTACTGAGCAGCACTGTTCTAGTTTTCTTAAAGATATACAAGTACATGCTATAGCATATCATTCGAGTCACTTATAGTGCTGTCAGCAAACCTATGCCAATTCAGGTAATGTGTCTAACAAAGCTGTGTCCGAAATGTATGAAACATTAAAATATTATCTGCCTTCCTACACCGCTAGGGTAGATTGCAGAATTAGTCTCAGTCCAACATTGTGTTAATTTAGGGCAGCCGAAATCATGGTAGGCTTGTTTTCATTATTAATTTTTCAAACTATATTTTAATGCATGTGAATAATCCATTCTCTGATATGCTGTTATATTTACAACTTGAGTTCTAAATCACTTCAGAGCATCAGTAACATTATGCAGTTTTCATTTTCATGCTTGTTAATGGTCATGACATCAAAACCAAACTGTCATTTCAGAATTAGAAAACTAGTTTTCTACATGCCATTTTGCAGGATCTAAGTAATTATTATCAGGTAGTATGCTACAGCCTAACTACAGAAATGCATATTTAGTAGTTAAATGAGCTGACATCTTCCGACATTGACAAGCTGAACATTCAGTTTAAAGTTTCACCGTATACTTTATCAACAAGATGAGCATTAAACAGAAATATACCATAACAATATATATATGTTTGTGTGTACATGTATGTGAGTGTGTATGGGTGTATGTGCATGTTTCTCTTGTGGTTAATCTTATGAGCCAAGGCTAAAAAGTGCCTGAGATGACCATTTCAGTTATCTGGTTAACAACTGAATATATCACACTAAAAGGTGCATCCCCTGTTCATAGTTTACTTCAGTTACTAACCAAAAAGTAAATTCTCTGAAAAGGGAGAAAGAGTTCAGCAAATACAGACCAAATACGATTAAAAGAAATTGCTGTTATGTAGCTGCCAAGAATGAGCATGGAAATAATAAACCACCCAGAAGGATGGAATAAATTTAGAAAGGTTACTAAACCTATCGTACGAAGTTATGCAAAGGAAACAGGAAGAAAAAGCCTATTCAGCCAGTAAGATTAATCGAGAATGTTTCTAACAGTTACATCAGTGGAGAACAAAAGCAATTTTGCAATGCAATAATGGAGTCTGTTAACCCAAAGGGTGAGACACAAGGTGTGCAATGAGTTGCAAGGATTTTATAAACAAATGACACATTTAATGGCAGCATTAAAATTGCTAGTGAGAGACTGAATATTAAGGATGGTATTCATAATCCCACACTTTGCAAATGCATAAAGGAAATCTACAAAAAAAACAACCACAAGGTGATGCTGTTAAACACTACGAGTCGAAACCTAAAACTCACTCCCTGAAAGCAACCCTCACCTTAGAAGATGCTGACATCTGTGCAGTCAAAGAGACTTTGTTTAAGGCCACAGAAAGTACCCCAACCATACCAGGTTATAGCCTTCCACACATTCAGACCACAAACTGAAAGTGTGAAAACTTAAGGAGGTGGAGTATCAATATTCATCAAAGATAAATACACCTCTTGACCGGTTAAACAAAACAATTCGCTTGAGCTAATCCAGGTTCAACTGACTGTAGGGAAGACCCCTCTCCAAATTATTGTCAATTATAGGACCCCCTCCATGATCCAAGATACCCACACTGCATACTTGGATCTACTTGAATCGCTCAAGATACAACCAAACACCCTGGTTTTAGGTGACATTAACTACCCATCCATAGATGCCCAAAGGTTCTTGGACTTCATCACATCCAATGCCCTGGACCAGTTGGCTGACACCCCCCCAAGGGGCCCAAACATTCTGTATCTGGTGCTCACTAACATGGGTGATTGTTGCACCACCCCATGTTTGCAGCCTTCCTTAGTGACGTCTGATCATAAATCAGCCTCATTAGAAGTAACAATAACATCTGAACCCCCATTAGCAGTAACTACACTAAAAAACTACTCCAGTGCCAATTACAACCTAATATGTGACGGCATTAATAGCTTCATAGCCCCTGCCCTCACTGATGGCATGGACACCTATACTAGGATTTACACCAATGTCTTGTATAAGCATCTATACAAATTTATTGAATCAGCCATACCTGATAGGATCAAAACAAGATCCTCAAGAAAGAACGCACCTGCCTGGTGGACATCCACCATTAAGAGTTTACACAATAAGAGAAAGAAATTGCTGTTCAAGATCAGGAAGGAACGGTCTCTGAATTGTACACATTCTCTCCTCGGTTTAAACAAGCAACTAAGACACCTCATAAGACATTCTAAAGCTAACTATGAATCCAAATTAGCCTCCATCACTAAGGCTAACCATAAGGCCTTCTTTAGTTACGTCAGAAACCTTAAAGGAAAACCCAGATCTGCACAGAACTGGTTTTAAATGGTACCACTTATACTGAACCCACAGAAATCACCAACCTGCTAGCTGACAGGCTCAGTGAAAACTTCTCCCCCCCGTCCCTGCCACATATCCCCTAAAGCATCCCTACCACCTACCCTCCACCTAGTATCTCCAGGAGCAGGTTGTAAACATTCTCTCCAAAGCCAAAAACACAGCCTTCTAAATGGATTAAAACAGGAACAAGCTGCACCACTGGATAATTTTTTTAACCACAGTCTAAGCACTGGTTTTGTATATCTTGAATGGAAAATGGCAATTGTCATCCCATTACATAAAGGAAGCACCTCCACAGACTTTGGGAACTATAGACCCATAAGCCTGACCAGCCTAATCTGCAAGGCTATGAAAAGAATCATCATTGACCTTATCAACAAAGATATAGGAGACCTACAAATGCTTGACCTGACTCAGTTTGACTTTGGCTTTGGAGATCCTGTCTCTTGAACTTGGTGGACTTCTTTGAGACAGTCAACAAAGCCCTGGATGAAGGCAAAGCTGAGCATATAGCCTACCTGGACTTGGCCAAGACCTGTGACACTCTTCTCCACTCAGATATAATTGATAAACTTACCCAGCTGGAACTCAACCCGCATATTGTCAGGTGAATTGCAGACTGGTTCACCAATACAATGCACACAGTCAAAATAGGTGACTTGACCTCCACCAGTAAACCCATAACCACTTCCATTGGGATCTGTGCTGGTCCCCCTATTGTTTGGAATCTACTTCTCAGATATGCAGGTTAAAACAAAAAGGCCTATGGCTGACAATGTTTGCTGATGATTGCAAAATGGGTGCAGTTATCCAGTCCCCAAATGATGTCAACATCTGACAAGAAAGACTTACACAAATGACTGGTGCCAAAGTCATGGGTTAAAACTCAGTGCAAAAAATACGTTATCATCCCCTTTGGCAAGGGCGATGTCCACACAGATTACCAAATTAATTGACAGCAACCTTTCCTTTGACCACCACGTCTCCACAGTGGTAAGTAAGGCTTTCTATGTCACCTACTTCATAGGTAAGGGCATTGCATACAGAAAAAAAAGAGGCTATAACCCCTCCCCCGAGCTCCTCACTCATCAGAACAGTAATAGAGTGCAATGCTACCTTTGGTATGTACCTCAGCAGACACCTGTAGCAACTGGAAAGACCTCAAAGGTTTCTTACTAAGAAAATTCATGTCTTCAGCATACGTCATACTCTGACAGACTGAAATCACTGTCACTATACTCTGTGTCTTACAGACTACTCAGAGGTGACCTCTGCCTTGCATATAAAGCAATCTCAGATCCTGCTCTAATGGAAAAGCTGCACATTCATAAATCAAGTGATATAAGATGCATTCACTCTAGGGAACTCAACCTAGCATATGACACCAACAGGATTTGCTGAAGAGATAGATATGTCTCAGAGAGGTTACATCTTCTCTGGAGCAAATTTCCAATTCAGGTGAAGCAGAGCCCCTCGCTGACCCTATTTAAGCATAATTTCAATGACTCAGTGGGAAAACACAGATTCACCCCTGCAGTCTCACCTGTGTCCCTCTTGGACAGGGGCAGTAGTTGATAACTTAGTTCCACTTAATACCTTGATATTATTGGGAACGGGGTGTACTTGGCTAGACTTGGAAGGCCATTAGCCTAGTGACTTCCTGTGATCCTGTGATCCTATGTTGCTACACTCGCTACACCTCTCTTTAAATGAGCAAAGTGCAAACAGAAGCCATTGGTTTTAGAAGTTATCAATCTTCCATGGGGATGCCCAATACAGTTTAGCACATGAAACAGCAGAAACTGACATAAAATGAGTTCAGTTATGTGCAGCAAAGTCCTTATGTATGTAACTTCATGAATGCTGTCATCTATTTCCGGTAAGTGGTAGAGAAAGCAAAGCTATAAGAATCTCTTGAGAAGTTCCCATGAGATTTGAGATTTTGCACTGCTTGTGGCTCAGCACAACTGGCTCACAGCTTATCAAAACGTTTGAAAGACTTGTATTCACTCTGAAGATGTCCTTGTATTGTGACTTCTATAAGGCTGGAAAGGAGAAAGATGGGACAGTTAGAAAAAGTGGAGACAACACAATAGGTACACCTTAAAAGCATTGCGCTGAAGGAGGTTGTAGAGGAAGGGTATTTTCTTTTTTTGGTGGGGATCGACACCCATTTTTCCTTTTTTTCTTCATAACAGAAGTTGGAGAAGGAAAAGGGCAGAGCTGTAGGAAAGAGTGTCATATAAGAGTTAAGGATTTTTTTTTTGCACAAAACATAAAGGACAGACAAGGTGGACAAGATCACCAGGGTAGGCTGACAGCTGAAAGAGGAGTCAAGACATACAGATGTTGGACAGACACAAAAGGATTGGTCAGGTGGGTCATGGGATTGGTATCATCTCAGTATGGAAATATTCAAGTATTCCTTGTCCTGATGAACCTGGGCAGGGTGACTGCAATGTTGACGGGTTTGAGTCTTAATGTGGCTTGATGGTTAGAACATCTGATAAGTTAGTCTTGTATCCAATGGAGGAGGGGACTCATATGGACCTCATTGCTTTTTACCAATGCCGCAGCCAGGTCCTGAAGCTCACACTGCTCACTTCCCAGGCTGACACACACTAGCAGCCCACAAGGGAGGAGCTACTACTCCCACCATGTGCAGTGATCTGCAGGCAGACAGGGAGATGTGGTGGACGTTTCTGCACCTGTGATGCCTGCAGTCAAGCTGCCCTGAGCACTTCTGGTCTCCAGAAAAAGAACAGAAAAGTAAAGAAAAAGAAAAGTGAGAAAGACAGATAGGGACAACAACATGACATGTAAGTGTTAAACAGCAAATGCGTCGTAACATTCTTATTTGGAAATGTTAAACTATCAGCCAAGCAAACTGCCACTAAAGCCATGCAGACATCCTTAGGAACTAATAAAACTATCACTGCCACTAAAAGTAGCCAAAAACAACTACTTATTAATAATTAATAAATTGTTGTTTCTTTGTTATATTAATAAAATGTAATTTTTTGGTTACTTTCAATGGTAGTGATATTTGTATTAGTTTCTAAGGACATCTGTATTGGAGTTAGTGGTGGTTTATTTGGTTCTTAGTTTTTTTTTTCATCACTTGCTGCTTTTGTTGATTATAATGTTAAACTGTCACCTACTAAATATATCTTGTAATTAATAGCATCATGAGAAAAGTACCGGTTCAGGTCTGTTTTCACTTCAAAATTATTCATCTTAGTAATACAGAATTTACTTTTACCACAACTGAATAATTTCTGCAATGAAATTCCATACAATTTCTGCAATTAAGTAGTATAACTTTAAAAAGAGACAAATATTGGTTTGAGTTCATGTCTGATATCACTACAAAGGTATTATTCATCTTAGCAATACTGTACATTAATTGCTGCACTGAAATTCCAAAATCCTTCTAAAATTAAATAGCATAGTAGTCAATAGTGTCACGTACTTGTTCAGGGTAAAGTCTATTTTTACTTTAAAGTTAATCTTGGCAATACTGCATTTCACTTCACATAACTGAATAAGTACTTGGATTTCTGTAAAAAAAATCCATACACTTCACGAATCTGCATTTACTGATTACTTACTATAGCATGACAGGCTGACAAGCTGAAATCTTTTATCTTATGCCTACATTTGTTTGTTCACTTATGCAATGACGTCACATTTATTTCACGTGTCAGATAAAAGTTGCACTTATTCCTTGTCCCAGAAAGAAAAGAAAGAACAGCAACAGCAATGTCACATTTTGTGATGGATAACAAAATTCATTTCCTTTGTAAACTATATGCAACTTCAGTAACACTGCAGTGAACTACTTAATATTATTAAATTTGTGTTTAGTTTGTAAAGGAAATGCCTAAACTTTCATCGTAATATGTGCTCCTTTACAGTTCATTCACTGAACACTGTACAAATAATTTTGGCTAATATCATCCCCCGGATTCTCTATGCCCTGCACGGCGTGCATGATTAGTGCAGGAGCTCTGGCAGGCAATATGTCTGCCATGTGATCCAGGAACAGGCTGCAGGGGCATACACGAGAGCCTCTGCACTAATCATACACGGACTAAGCCCTGGTATACAAATCACCTCATTTGCAGGAGGAATCCATGCAAATGAGGTGATTTTGCAATCCAGGAAGCTTGCAATAGTCCTTGCAGGACTAGAGTATCTGCAGAAATGTACTCGGTTAGTAACCAAGTACATTTCTGCAAAAAAGGCTGCATATCATTGAGGAAACATGCCAATGGCCAAGTATAAGGCCATTGGCGTTGCAAACTATTTCAAAAGCAAAACAATCAACTTTTATTTTTTTTTTAGATGATCTCAGCTGTTTAAGCGTAGGGTAATGGCATGCAAATGGGATTGGGGGGAAATAACAAAATAAACCTAAAATAAGCCGTCTAACTAAATTCAGTATTCTGCCATGCAAGTCAATGGCAGGCAGAAGACAACCTGGCCAGTGAGTAATGGTTGCTAATTGGGGAGGCTCAGTGTGAGACATGTAACTATGCATTAACAGGCAATTCTATGTAAATGAGGCGAAGGATAGTGAATCCCAGGTTTCCCCAGCATGTGAGGCATGTCCCAACAGTGTAAGAGTATGAATAGCTGGGTGCAAGACGAGAATAGAGGTGACATCATGGTGGGGATCAGGCATACTGTAAGCAGATTGGAGCCCTGTGGCTTGAGATTGCTCCTAGTTTAGCACAGCTAAGCTAGGGGGTGTGTCTAAACCTGCCTAGCACTCTTTACAACGCTTAAGTGGGTGTGTGTGCCACGCACCGGGTTTTAAAGAAAAAAAAATAAACCAGGAAATAGAAGTTCTGTGCACGTGAGCACTCCGTTTGCGAGACACACCCCCAGGCTTAAACAGGAAGGCATTGGGAAGGGAAAATAGCAGTAAGAAGGTAACCAAGGAGAACTAGCTTAGCTGGCAGGTGAAATGTATCAGAATCAGCCAATTACACAGGCAGCAGTCCAGCCTAGCGCAGCACACCACTATAAACTATGCAAACACCTTTTCTCTTTGTTTTTTCCCAAAAACTCTGCACCACTGGTGTATACAAACAGTGAAATTTTACAAAACGAAAGCAAAACAAAAATTGTTAGGGGCTCCTTTTGCTATCATAAACCAGCATGTGCAAGAGGCTGAGGATGGTGAGGATATGAATGCTGCCAACCAACCCACAGTGTGGAAACGGAGAAGAGTGTACAGAGCCAGGGTAACCTACCAAGGGTTACATGAGCTGGAGACAGTGGAGCGCTCTAGGGTGGACCGGGACCTCCTACAGCAAATTGTTGAGCTGTGCCGGCCACGTCTTACACACAGAACTAACAGAGGGGAACCCATCCCAGTGGATACTAAGGTATGTGTAGGCCTAAGAATACTAGCTACAGGTACCTTCCAAAGGTTAACTGAGGATATGATGGGGATTTCACAGGCATCAGCATCCAGGGTACTCCACCAGTTCCTGGATGCCTTGTCAGCACATGTCGGTGAGCACATATATATCCCCAACACCCGTGAGGCGTGGGCCAGAAATATGCGTCTCTTCCACCAAATAGCAGAATACCCTGAGGTAGTGGGTGCAATAGACTGCACGCACATAAGCATCAAAGCACCACCCAGTGAGCGGGGTAGGGTCTACATCAACCACAAGGGCTTCCCCTCCATCAACTGCCAGGTCGTGTGCGATGCCCAGGGCATAATAATGAATGTGTGTGCTGGCTGCCCTGGAAGCTATCATGATTCCCACATCTGGCATCTGACGCAGCTGTACCAGAGATTTGCCAATGGGGACATCCCACACGGTCACCTAGTGGGGGATGCTGGATACGCACTGGAGCCATGGCTGATGACACCCATCAGAAATGCACACACACCTGAACAAGAACTCCATAATGAAGCACACGCATAAACAAGAATCATAATAGAGTGTGTGTTTGGGATGCTTAAGTCACGGTTCCGGTGCCTGGACACTTCTGTTGGAGCCTTGCAGTACTCACCAACTACATGTACCCAAACTGTCCTTGTATGTGCCATGCTACACAATATGATGCTGCATAAACAGCTGCAACAGGAATAGCATGGGGCAGGGCCACACAGCCTCCACCATTGCCAAGGCCTGCACAGGCACAGAGTGACTCAGAGGAGAAACAACCTGAGCCTGCCCCAGTAGGCAGAAGGAGGCATGCCCAGTATGCCCTGGCCTTGGCAAAGAGGCAGCGCATAGTTCATGCACTGACACGGTAGGGACCCAGGGAATGACACCTCCCTCTGACTCACACATACAGTAAAAGGGATGACAAACATGACACTACCTGTGCTCAACCATGTATGGGGAGTGTACTATGTGCATCTAACATAAGCAGCTCTGCAGCACCACCCTCAATACTGGGACACCCACAAGGTAAGTTACTCACACATGACAGTCGGGAGGGAGGTCACATACCCAACAACCGTCACAGCTAGCAGGTCAGGTGTAGACAAACACAAACAAATTCTGTACTATGGCCTCTGAATGAGGCCTATGGGTAACCCCCAGGCCTACACAGACAGAACACAGCAGGCCAGGCAGTTGGATGTCAGTTGTGAAGGCTAGGAAGTCAGAAACTAATATGTAGGTAATTAAAAGCTAAGATCTGTAGTACACATCTGTAGTACCACTTTCCTAGCAATCCTAGACCATCATGCCCCAATGCGTTCCATAAGAATGAAAAATAAACCAGCCCCTTGGCTCTCAAATCATAGCAAGAAATTAATCCTTAGTAGAAATAAATCTTGGACTAAATGGCGTACCACAAAGGACATGATTGATCACCAAACTTTTAGACAACAAAGAAACCTAACAAAAAAAGCTATCCTACAAGATAAAAAGAACTTTTATATCCAACTACAGCAATCATCCCCTCAACAACCTCAAAAGTTCTGGTCTGCTATCAACACACTACTATCCCCAGGCAAAGCAGCAACACCAAATCCACTAGGCTCCAACCCTGATTTTCCATTACAAACAGCAAATGCCTTTAATACTTTCTTCACCACGGCTATACTAAATCTAGCTAACCAACAAAACCCTAATACCTCTAAGTTGCCCAGTCCAAACTCCACTCCTCCCCCTTTTCACCTTGAACCTATACCCACCTCCTATATCTCTGCCTTACTTCAAAAATTAAAACCTACTACCCCCTCAGCTGATAAATTACCAGCAGAATACCTTAAGCAAAGCCATTGCCTACCCAATCTCCATATTGATCAATAGAACTATAAAAGAAGGCATTATCCCAACAATTTGGAAAATCTATCATATCATTCCTCTTCACAAAGGTGGTGACTCTACTGAGTTCTCCAACTTTCACCCCATAGCTCTACTCTCTCCACTTGCCAAAATAATGGAAAAATGCATCCACAAACAATTAATAACCCACCTACTCCACTATAATCTCCTAGATAACTGTCAACATGGTTTCCGGCCTTTCCACAGTACCACTACAGCCTTGCTATCATTTACCAACTGTATCAACACAAATCGCAACAATAATATTTTATCCTCAGCATTCTTTGTAGACCTATCTAAAGCCTTCGACATGGTCAATCATCAACTTCTCCTCCACAAACTAAAGTCCCTCTCTATTGATAATCCTGCTATGAACTGGTTTTCATCTTACCTGGAAAACCGAAAACAAGCAGTTCTCTGCCAAAACCATCTTTCAGACCTCCTGCCCACCTCCATAGGTGTCCCTCAGGGCTCTATTTTAGGTCCACTCCTGTTTTCCATTTTCATAAATGACCTTCATCTCTCTAATCCACTCGCTACCTGCATCCAATACGCTGATGATTCTACCATCATATGTTCAGCCTCATTGCTAATAGAACTTCATTCTCTAACACAAAAAGCCTTCTCCACTACAGAACAATGGTTCTCCAACCATTGTCTTCTCCTTAACCCAAAATAAACCAAGCTACTACTCTTTACACCCTCTCACTTGTCTCCCCCTCTTCATTTTACGCTTACATCCAACAATGGTACCACTATCTCTCCAGACCCCATCACCAAACTCCTAGGAATTACTATTGACAATCAACTAAAGTTTGACACTCACATAAATACTACAATAAAATCTATTAACAAAAAACTTGGATCCCTCTATAGAATAAAACCTTTCCTGACACCAGTAGCCAGAACCACCATAGCTAGAACCCACTTAATCTCTACCCTGTTATATGCTTCCCCCATATATACCAATCTTTCTAAAAATAATCTTAACAAACTAGCTAAATCATATAACAATATTGCCAGATTTGCTACAAACTCTCTATACAGAACTCATCACTGTCAGAATCTAAAACAACTAGGCTGGCTTGAATTACCTCACCTATTACAATTTAACCAACTTATAATCACCCACAAAGCCCTGTACCAACCCAACAACACCCCAATTCTCTCTAGCTTCATAAGACCATACAATAACTTGAGGAATCTACGCTCTGCTAACAAAATGTTGATTCATACTTGCTTATCAAATAACTTAGCAGGTGATTCCATATTCTCTAATTCAGTTGGTAAAATATGGAATCAATTACCACAAGAACTGACAACCCTAATCTCTCTCTCGCTATTTAAAACTAACCTAAAACTTTTCTTCTCTAACCACTGGTTATGCTCTTGTACCAATCCTGACTAACTGTCTTTTCCCTAATTATCTGATACCCTGAAAACACATTTTTCTTAACCACAATCCTGCATTTATCTTTCTTTATACTCTCCTTCCTTCTTGATTTCTAACACTGTCACTCACAAGTACTACTTAATCACGCTTAACTCTCCCACTCATTTTTTTCCTACTCCTTTTTAAATATTGTTAAACTAAGATGAATGTATTTCTTACTAATGCCTTTTCTAATTTTTGTATCAAATATTACTGTAAGTTTTTGTAGTATGTTTTACACTGCTTTTTTTTACTATGTTTTTTTTTTTAAACTGGAGCTTTTCTCCCCGGTCCTCCACTGAAAATGGACATGTATCCAGTTGGACTAGCCCGGTCAACAAATGTAAAATAAATAAAAATAAAAAACACTGGTATGCCTCTAACCAGCATGATAGGTAAGACTGCAGACTGAAATGGAGTACCCGACATACCAGTACAGTCCTAGCAAATTTGTGCAAGTGTCAGATGTGTCCCCCCATCCTACGTAGACATATAGTAACAGTCAGGTATGCCCTCCCACTCCTGTGTAGAAATGTAGAAATAGTCGGTGTGCCCCCCCCCCCATCCTACATACAAATATTGTAACAGTCAGGTGCCCCCCTCCCAACATGCAGAAATGTAGCAACAGTCAATGAATGCCAATTGACTGATGGATACCCTGCAGACATAGCATGCTACCTGTCAGTGTACAACACAAAGGTCAGCACCACAGTACAAACAATCTAGACTTGATCCACACATGCAATACAGATGGCCGTACTGGGCATGCTCACACAATTAAACACATGAAGGCCATGTCTGCAAACACCAGTGGACCAGACATATCTGGCAGTCGCAGTTCTTAGTGCAGACACATGTCAGTATGCACCACTCCTACCTTGCCCACACAGTGGATAGGAATACAGACATATATGTAAGAGCAACACCTTATAATAAACCAAAGGCAGATGGACATAGATTTGTGGAAGAGAGTGACTTTGACAAGGAGCCATCCAGCCCTGTCCCATCCAGCACACAGCCAAAAGGCCCCAAACATGAGGTACAGATGTCACCCACTGCAGATAATAGCCACCAGTATCTGTCAGCATTACAGACTATGTGGTGCACGTGCCAGCTGTGCAACATGACTATCCAAGGAAGTAGTCATGTATTAGCTGTATACATGTACCTTTGACATATGACCTCATGTGTGCCCACATGTGGTGTGTCTACCCCTAGATGAATGGTTTCTGGCACATGCACAGACTGCCCTCCCCATAACCCTAGTATGACAAGCCTGCTGGGGTTATCCAATGTGAAATACACCCTTGGGAGAGCTGTGCCCCAGTAATCTCTGTGGTGCATCCCATAACTGTGTACTGCTGTAGTGTGATAAGCTAGTTAGGTAGGAGTTCCAATCCCAGAATTGGCAACTGTGTGCGTGTCTGACTGTGTAAAGAGCAATGCTTTTTAGGCTACTCACACTCCTTACAATTCATATTCTCAACTTAGCCAAGGCTGCTGATGTCACCAACCTAGAAATACACCTCTGGGACACTTGCAGCCCAGTAATCTCTGTAGCACGTCCTGTACCTGCATACTGCTGCAGTGTGATAAAGTAGTTAGGTAGGTGTTCTAATTCCCAACATAGCAATTGTGTGTGTGTCTGTCTATTTCTGACAGTGTAGAGATCAATGCTTTTTAGGCTACTCACACTCCTTACAATTCATATACTCAACCTTGCCAAGACTGCTGATGTCACCAACCTAGAAATACACCTCTGGGAAGGTTGTAGCTCAGCAATGTTCGTAGCGCATCCTGTAACTGCGTACTGCTGTAGTATGATGAAGTAGTTAGGTAGGTGTTCTAACTCCAGGTTTGGTGTTTGTGTGTCTGACTGTGTAGAGAGCAATGCTTTTTAAGCTACTCACACTCCTTACAATTCATATACTCAACTTTGCCAAGGATGCTGATGTCACCAACCTAGAAATACACCTCTGGGAAGGTTGTAGCCCAGTAATCTCTGTATCGCATCCGGCAACTGTGTACAGCTGGAGTGTGGCAGTTCTGGATGTTTTGTGCATGTTCCAATGTCTGTGTATGGAGCAATGCATTATAAGCTAGTCACACACAGTACATTCCAAATGCCCTACTTTGGTAATCCTGCTGATGTCATCCATTGTGAAATACACCTTTGGGGAAGGAGTACTCGAGTAATCCCCATGGTACGTCCTATAACAGCTCCATGCTGTAGTATGATATAGACCTGGTTAAGGGGTTCTATACCCACACATGGCAGTTGTGGATGTTTTGTGTGTGATTCACTGTCTGTGTATGGAGCATTGCATTTTAGGCTACCCACTCGCAGTACATTTGAAATGCCCTACTTTGGTAATCCTGCTGATATCATTCATTGTGAAATACACCTTTGGGGAAGGAATACTCCAGTAATGTCCATGACACATACTATAATGCTGTAGTGCTGTACTGTAATAGTTAGTTAGGAGTTCTACTCCAAGACATGGCAGGTGTGTGTGTGTGTGTGTGTGTGTGTGTGTGTGTGTGTGTGTGTGTGTGTGTGTGTGTGTGTGTGTGTGTGCAACTCATATTCTGTGTAGATGTGAGTGTGTGACACCCGTGGCCAATGTAAAGTGGCCCTGCTATATATCACAATGTCAACCATATTGGGATAACATATGTAAAATAGCTGAGAGGCTGGGGTGCAAAGCCACACCCATAGATGTGACATCAAGGCCAAGCAATGACAGCAACCCCAGTATTACCCAGACAACACTCTCTACCCATGTGTCATAGACACACATGCCTAGGCAACAGCCAATATGTGGGTAGTACACTGCGTACTGGCCACCGATAGTGACTATGGAGTGATAGCAGTGGGCTACAAAGGGCATGTCACCCTGCCCATCTGTCCAATAAGCACATACATGCAGACAGTGCACCTACCCCATGTTCCCCAATGGACACCTGCACCACCTGTGGTGCCTTCACATGTAACCCACAATGGACATACCATGCCTGACAACATGGCCTGTATGGATAGATGTCACTGACACCAGGGAATGCTGTTAGCATGCTATCAATGTAGGTGCAGGGTAAACCAGCTGCCCATTACCAGTTCCTGCCACAGGTGGGCAAGACTGGCACATCTGATGAAAATCCATGTTCACAACATGGGCCAAACCCCAGGTACAGTTCCACATGTCACTGTACATGCATGTGGGAGGTATGCACATCCCAGACAACATCCATGTCATGGACTAAGGAACACATACATGGCAGGTGATGCACAGCATTGGCCACACACAAAAGTCACCCAGTTGACTGGATGGGGATACATTATCCACCTGTTTGGGCAAATGCAGAAACTACAGCCCTGAGCCACAATGCAGACCATTGTCATGTAGCCTGATGCCAAGGTATACCCATCACCTACCCTTGTATAGCCTGCTGGCATAGTTGACCACCACACACCCATGCAGACATGCACCCATGCATGTCAGTACTGGCACCCAATGTGTTTGTGTGTGTGTTGTATAGTGCATATGGCCACATCCACACTCACTACAACCCCCATGGGCATACTGAAGCATGCTGTCCAATGTCTGACACCTCCTCATAATCTTTGCCCTTACGACCTCCGTATGACTTGTGTGGTGCATGTGATACCTGCAGAGTGATGTGTTGTGACAATCCCACTACTAATGTGTTGTACTCCTGGTCCTGCCAAGTTTGTCAATGTGTGTGCATCCCTGTGAGACTGTGGCTGTGTTGATGCTGGCACCTATTCATGCAGACAGGCGTGTGTACATCACCTACCTTATATGTACCGTATCCCTGTTGCAGATGTCGCTCACCATCACATATATATTCTGAGTGCTCCGCAGCAGGTAACCCATGTGGCACATCCAATAACTGCATCTAACTATAATAGCACTACATAGTTGTCAGTGGTTTGATACCCTGTGCTGGTAGGTGTGTGACATAAACATGCTGCAGTTTTACTCTCTCACCCATCCCTGACAGGTATTTTCCTCTGTCTGCCTCTCCCACCCCCTCTCTGGTGCATTTGGAGACCCACACCTGCTATGCTTAGGCAGCAGCATGTGTAATTTAAGTGATGCTCATGATCAGCTGATGGCATCTGCATGAATTGCAAACCTCCCCTAGCTGATTGCATGTGGAATAGCTGTGGTAACATTCCCATTGCCAATTGCAGGGAAGCACACAATATCTAGGAACATCATGGTGGTGTTGGCCCTTTTCATTCACTGTGAGCAGGAACTAGATCTGTTGTTTGGCAAACAGCATCTCAGATGGATTGGGGATTTACCTCTAACAGCATACACTGTGAAAAGAGGGCAACAAATAGGAGGGGGATGTGCCTGACCTGACTACAGACTGTAAGTGCTGCTATACTGCATTTGGAGTAATGTTGGCTTAACAGTGTGTGTGTGGATATGGCTGTCATACATGTTGCAATACCTGCCATGTCAGTTCCATGTTTATGAGGAATCCCCATCTGCAGGGTCATCTGCAGACTGGCCAGTGTTGTGCCTTTGGTTTCATGTGTTAGCCACGGAGAATGTATCTGTGGACTGCAGAAGGTAGTGTGAGGATTGCAGTCTGTAGATGGTGAAGGCCGTGACAGTTACTGACTTAATATCCCTCACAAGACATATGTTGCAACAAACCCTTACAACAGTAAATGTATCAGGGTATCACAGCAACATGTCAATATTGGCCCTGTATATGTGCTGTCAGCCACACCTCTGTCACCCTTTGTACATATGTCATGCATGAAGTGGTGCATATGTGCCATACACCATAATTAGTGTCATCATATCTGATAACAAGCCAGTGATATATCAGACTGCTACACATGTTATGTACAGTAGGGGTTATATTTCATGACATAACCTAGACATTCTGTGGATGATTGTACAGTACTGAGGTCTGTGTACTTATGATGAATGTTGGCAGTGTGTGTATTGTTAATACATACATTAGCCTGTGTACAGACTGTGGTAGATGTCATTGTTCTACCTCCCCTCCTATCTGATGTTGCATGCTGCCCCACTGCATGGTACCGTATTGGCGTACATGTTTGTACGGCCATACACACACACATGTCCCATACCACAGACAGCCATCAGACAAAGCTGTATAGCAGCCCAGTATATGTAGGGTCATTCTGTAAGTGTCACATATGAGGATGGTGTACAACAGATAGTCCATACACTGTAATATTATGCTAGCATACCATATGAGGCTATGGCTGTGTTCACCTTGGTTGTGGTTATGCACTTTCACACAGGTGTATCTTACCCTGTGCTGTGCCATGCCTGTGGAGCCTGCCTGTGGAGCCTGCTATATGTGCAGGTACATTCCCCCATAGGGGTTGTAGGCCAGTGTTGAGCCAGTCCACCTGTAGCCTGCACAGTCATTGTTGCATGCCTAACAGCTTAGTGTGCTTACCCAGTGAGATGTCATGTGCAGATACTTGCCAGATGTACTGCTGCCGTGCCTCCCTTAAAAATCATGTACAACAGACAGAGCAGTGGGATTCTGTATGTATGTCAACATCTAGTGCGTAGGATGTGGCCATGGCACCCCTGCACCAGCAGTCATTATGTGTCAGGCCAGACAGGAGTGTGTGAATGCATTATCCCTGGTGGCAAATGTATACCAGTTGTTATGTGTTATACCCATCTACATGGCTGTCTACCTCCATATTGGCAGGTATGTTACACATGTTGTGCACTAAGGACTTATGTGTATACCTCTGGACTGTACAGGGTGTGTCAGAATTTCCATATATATTGGCCAATATCTTTGATGCAGTTGACAGGGCCATTACATGCTAACAGTGGTACATAACAATGATTTTTTTAGGATGGCTGTCAGTAGCCAGTGGCACACATGTTAGAAGCAGATGTGACCTTCCACACACACCATGTCTGTGAAGACAATCCCAATGAAAGTAGAAATAGTCTAGTAATATACCTGCTATACATACCTGACATCCCCTTGCACTATGACTTTGGGGCTATAGGGGCTGGGGTAGGGCTACACTCCATGTCCAGGACATATGGTGGAAATATATGTACATATACTTATCCAGATAGCTATACATATATATATATATATCTATATATATACATATATATCTATATACATATATACATATATATATATATATATATATATATATATATATATATATATATATATATATATATAATTACACATGTGTAGTACTCTCAATTACCACTGTCATTGCAACCATCCATTATAGGTTCATAGGTTCATAGGTTCATACTAGGCTATCTGCCCTAGGGCATTTATAAGCCTAGCCAGAATGTTTTTGGCTTTCGCCACCCATTTTAAATTAATTTTGCTATGCCCTTTTTTGAGGTTAGTATACTGTGCCTCTGTCTAACAGTGACACAGAAGTCATACCCGGGGTAAACCTATGATCTCCCATCCACTCATCAAGATTCCTCTTGAAGAGAGTCAATGAGGGACTCTGCCTAACCTGGACTGGGATTTTATTCCAGAGTGAAGGGAGCCTCTGGGTTATGAATCTGTCCCTCCAGCATGTCCTATTTATTTCAGTGCTGAGGTTCAAGTCTCTCAAGCGTGTAGCTCGATAGGATTTGGATTTTCTGAGGTGCAGCATGTCCATTAATTCTGGGTTGGACATGGCTTTATAAGTCAGGCACAGATCGCCTCTGAACAGGCGGTATGCCACTAAGTAGAGCTGGAGTTTCTTTAACCGGGCAGCATATGGCATCTGTTTGAGCCCTTTGATCCTCTTGGTGAGGTACTTTTGGGGTCTTTCCAGTTGCTGCAGGTGTCTGGTAGGGTACATCCTAAAAGGGGCATTGTACTCAATTATGGGCCTGATGAGAGATGAGTAAAGAGGCACGATGACCTCCCCTGATCTAGATGTGAATCCCTTCATGAGTAGGTGGGCTATATAAAATGTTTTTCTAACCACTTTGGCCACGTGGTTGTCAAATGAGAGATTGCTATCAACATGGGTCCCCAGGTCCCTAATTACTTCTTCTTTACTTAATGGATTACCACCTATGTGGTAATTTGTGGGCACTTTGTTTTTGCCAAAGGGGATGACTATACACTTTTTGGCATTTAGCTTGAGGCCATGGCTCTGGCACCAGTTGTCTGTTTCTATGAGGCCCTTTTGGAGGATGTTTGTGTCGGCTGGAGAGTCCATTATGGCACCCAGTTTGCAGTCATCTGCGAACTTGGTCAGCCACAGTCCTTCTGTGTTGGCCTGTACCTCCGAGAAATATATACTGAACAAGAGAGGTCCCAGGACTGAGCCTTGTGGGACGCCACTTGTAACTGGTTTGGAGTCTGACATGGCTCCAGCAATTCTAACCATGTGGGTTCTGTCCTTGAGCCAGTTTGCAACCCATCTAGTGACATAGGGGTTTATATTTAAGCTGGTGAGCTTATCTATAATGCCCGAGTGGGGTATTGTATCAAAGGCTTTTGCGAGGTCCAGGTAGGCTGTGTGGACCACCTTCCCTCGTCAATGGCCTTGGTGACTGTTTCAAAGAAATCAACCAGGTTTAAGAGGCAGGATCTGCCCTTAACAAAGCCGAACTGGGTAGGATCCAGTGTCTGTAGGTCCCCAATATCTTTATTTATGAGGTCCATGATTATCCTTTCCATAGCTTTGCAGACCAAGCTAGTCAGGCTTATGGGGCGATAGTTTCCAGGATCCGTTGAGGCACCACCTTTGTGGAGAGGGACCACAGTTGCTGCACGCCACTCTTTGGGTACATATCCTGTAGTAAGGCTGAGATTAAACAGTAGTTTTATGTTTGGGTTTAGCTCTTCTTGGAGTTCATGTAGACGAGCCGACACCGCCTGGTCCCATTGATGCTGTGTTTTTGCTTTGGAGAGGGCTCTTACCTGAGCATCAGAGATGTCAGGGAGGCAGCACTCTGCTGGAATAGATATTTGCCCTTTGGTGGGAGGGGAGTTTGCTGAACCTGTCAGCTAGGATGTTGGCAATGTCTGTGGGTTCGGTGTATTTTTTGTCATTTTGGACTAATTCTGAGCATATCTGGGAATTACCACCCAGGTTCCTAACATAATTAAAGAAAGCCTTGTGATTATCCTTAGTGTCCTGTGCAATTTTTCTCTCGAAGCTGGCCTTAGACGATTTTAGGAGTGCCCGTAGTAGTTACAGGATAGTCTGCAACATACCCTTAGCTAGGGTATTGAGGTCAGAAACAGAAATGGATGTAGCCATGTACTGATAGCACTCAACACACACACACACTGAATGTGACATATCTGACACAGGACCTGTGTGGTGGACAGACAACACATGATAGGCACACCTCTGGCCACCAAGAGGATAGGCCCACAGTTGAGATCTATGCAGACAGACTGCATTCCAAGGTATAGTTGTTTGTACACACACATATATATATATATATATATATATATATATATATATATATATATATATATATATAAATCCCTAGATCATGTGGGCGTGATCCCTTTACATTTTCTGTGTGACGGACATCCTACCTGTGTGTGGGCATCAGTGTTACAGACAGCAGGTAGCACTATCTCTTACAGGAGAGCCTGCACACTCAGGGCAGCTACATATCCGTAGGACATTCAGGAACTACAGACAGAGTGTGAGTAGAGTTGTGTTATGCTTTGTATAACACTGGTGTTACATGGTGTGTGTGTACAAACAACTATACCTTGGAATGCAGTCTGTCTGCATAGCTCTCAACTTTGGGCCTATCCTCTTGGTGGCCAGAGGTGTGCCTATCATGTGTTGTCTGTCCACCACACAGGTCCTGTGTCAGATATGTCACATTCAGTGTGTGTGTTGAGTGCTATCAGTACATGGCTACATCCATTTCTGTTTCTGACCTCAATACCCTGACTAAGGGTATGTTGCAGACTATCCTGTAACACCAGCAACCTGCTTAGTGTATGGCAACAGTTCTCCACATGCGTGCCTGTGTCCCAACCTTTTTTCACCACCTACATATCAAGCTTTGCATATATGATATGCTGTAGGCAGTTGTTCCATAGTGGGCTATGAGGACATCACACTGCCATTACTGCCAGCAGTCCACGTCTGTTGTATCCCCCACACATACGGTGCGGCTGGGTCCATATATGTGTGGGCATCACCAAAACAATACATGTGTGCTCTTATGTACTCCAGAGGCCAGTGTATGTAACAGTGGTATATGGCCCTGTATTAATGAGTTGGGGGGCAGCACCATAAATTACCTAGACTGTTAAAATATGTGGGGGTATCACAGGTGAACTGCCTTAAGGTATCTGGATGTACAGTACTGTATACTTCACCTATATTTACATTACATACATCTCCTGAGTTAATGCAAGCCTACCACCTCCTACCATACAGACTGTTCTGTTTGTCAGTGTGCATGTGATGGTGTCAGTTATGCCTTATTATGTAACAGTCACAACCCATTTGATCTCATGACATCTTTACCATCGACTTATGGTGTACAGAGTGTAGATAGAGGCTGCTGAACTATACACCTGCATTACATACTGTTGATCATTTGGTATCCTGTGGCACAGTCTGTCCTCACTATTGTACAAATCAAAGGGCTTGGCCTGGACAGCAACAGCTGTGAACCTTTCCAGACTACTGTAGTAGTATAACTGTTACACCATTGCATTCCTCTGTGTATATGAATGTCAGTGTCTGAACAGCTATATGACATTGTATATAGAACTGTAATAGTACACAATGAAAGGTATTACATTTCTGCAGACATGTGTGTGGTGTTTTCCCTATGACCTCTTTGTGAGTATATGTTGCAGGCAATGAATGTCATTTGTATGGGTGGCCCATACAGTGTCCATTTGTTCAGGTGTTAATTGTAGGCATAGTGGCTGTTCCATATTGTGTGCCCCTTCTGCATATGTATCGTACTGTACATATATCTGCATGCGTATGTGTAGTCACATGTATTTACATATACATGTATACATATTTATCCATATATATTTATATATATGTATACATATATATATATATATATATATATAGAAAGAGAGAGAGAGAGAGCTATAGAGATATACATATATATATATATATATATATATATATATATATATATATATATATATATATATATATATATATATATATATATATATCATCATCAACTTCTTTCGGCTGTTCCCGTTAGGGGTCGCCACAGCGGGTAACCTGTTTCCATTTCTTCCTGTCCTCTGCATCTTGCTCTGTCACACCAACCCCCTGCATGTCCTCTCTTACCACATCCATAAACCTTATCTTAGGCCTTCCTCTTTTCCTGTTACCTGGTAGCTTCATCCTTAGCAACTTTATCCCAATATAGCTGTAGAATTGCTACAGGGTGGGTGCAATATTACAGTAAAACAACAGCTGAAGTCCACAGTACTACAGATCATGCACAACTGATTATAAGTACTACACATCTCACATATGCATGATCTACCTGTGCAGATGCATACACAACAGCGGTCTAGTAACATACCCTGGAACCTTACCTGCATGCTCCATATCTGGTGTGTGGATAGCACCCACCTCCATGACTGTATATGTCTGTAGCTCTTGTGGGTGGGCAGGTGCCACCAGGCTCATGAGCAGCTCCTCCACTCTGGTGAGGGGGGATGGATGTTAATGCCCCCCTGTTGCAAGGTGGTCACCCCGCACAGCAGCGGCTTGATGACGTACATGGCGGAGCAGGTCACTACAATGATGGCGGACCTGCTCATACATACAGCTGTGCATGCCCACCTCATTCACCCTGCAGACCACAACGTTCCACATGGAGGTGCACTCATGCTGGTCATGGCTTGTCCTTGAGAACAAAAGGTGGTAGTGCTGGATGGGGCTGGTGAGTATTATGTCATCCTCAGTGGCACTGTATGCTGAATTCCTTGGGTGTGCCATTGTCCCTGAAAGACATAAAGATGGAAATATGTCTGAGCAACTCATATGTCACGTTTACCATTATACAATACACATAGTCTCCTGCCACCATATCAGCTCCAAATTAGTGTTCACACAACGCAAGTGGTATGTCTCCGGTTTATCTACCATTGGGACATATATTGTGTTGTACAACACTTTCTGCTATGTGTTTAGAGACATACTCCCTGTAGGGACACTAGAGTTGCAGGGCTGTTACAGAGTATTTCACCTGTATGCCATTGTCACTGCCACTATGTTTCCACATATGCATGTGGTATGCTTACTATGTGATTGCTACACATCTGCCATTCTGTGTTATTGGGGATATCTATGCATGCTGTTGGACATGTTCTGGGATTGTGTGGACTATTACAACCCACATATGTTCCATGACATTGACACAACAATATGTGTAGGGGTTATTTGCCAACAGGAACGCCACTCCCACCTAATGTGGACATGTTAGTAGCCAACATCACATCCAAGACCCATGGAACCTCATTATCTACTATTCCTGCACTACCTTCTTGTGGAAACAACTCATGGGATGGTGCCCCCCCCCAATGAAGCACACACAGACATATGTCTGTCACCCACAGTTAAGTCCAGGGTCTGGTGCATAGGGAGCTCCACAGAGACATGGGGTATGTGCTACATCACTTGGAGGCATGCAGTACACATACACAAGGTTAGACATGCATGTTCCTCTTGCTCAGCCCACAGCCCAGGCACCTTTATGACCATGTAGATGCTGTCATGACTGTCCATGGTTGGGCACCATGTTCCCTTTGTTCCCATATGGACGCTCAATGGCCTCCACATTCCAAATGAAACTACCCGTCCACAATGTTTACCCACCACATGTGTCATACACCAACCCTGTATGCTGTCTTGTTTGTCACTCAACCAAACCTACATACAAATATGTGCCTACTTTTCACCAACATATATATCCCACCTTCTCAAATAATTGCGATGTGTCCCCAACATGTGTTACACACCACACTCCACACTCCATTTTGCAGCCATGTACTGGTATGTAGATATGTTGTGTATTGATGTGTGATGTTCTCTCACACATGTCATGGTAGGTGGACATGTATTGACATAAATATATATATATATATATATATATATATATATACCTATATGTTTCAGTATTATGTATATCTGTGTGTCTGTTTGTATATATATATATATATATATATATATATATATATATATATATATATATATATCTGAAGACATACACACACACAGATATATAAATATATATATATATATATATATATATATATATATATATATATATATATATATATATAGATATAGATATATAGATATAGCTATAGATATATGTGCATATATGTGTAGATATCATTAATTGTTGTTTAGATACCTATATAGATGTATAACTGTCCGAGGTTCTGTAGGCATACACAGCTGTGAATATATATCACACATATATTTATCTGTATGTGGGGTGCATACAAACATCTGGTCCATACCCTTGTAACTCTCTTTACTTCACAGCTGAACTGTTCTGCCTTGCTGCAACACAGACAGGTGTCACATGTGAACACAGACTAACATTAGGGGGGTATATATGGTGACAGATTTTAGATAAGCATATTATACTGCTATGGCAGTTGGGCATGCTATGCTACACTTTAACATGACTGTCTTGCAGGTGATGTGCTCTCACACCCATGTGTCTATCATGGCAGTATTAATACCACCACCAGCCGCTGGCCACAGTAATGTACAGAACACAGATATCATGGGTCACATCTTTGCCATTCACTGCTGATCTGCACAGTTGACAGGTATGTCCCACTGCCCACAGGGACAGACTCTATTGCCCAGAGCAGTTGTTGAGCAGAGCATCACTACAGGAACAAGTACTGATGGCATATATAAATATTTCACATTATATATCCTATTATTCTATGCCATATACTACATGCAAGTAAATACATCTCTCTCTCTCTCTCTCTCTCTCTCTCTCTCTCTCTCTCATAGAGTGGTTGAGCTTGTTTGAATAGATTGCAGCATGCTTTTGTAGGTATTGCATATGATCACGTGATGGCGTCTGCACCAGTCAGTGTCCACCAGTTGCTAACTGCATGCAGCCTTTTGTGTAGTACTTCAGATAACCACTGTCATGGCAACCCAGTACTATAAATTGCTGACTTCTATGTGCGTTGTCCCTTCACCTTTCCAGTATGGAGGACATCTTTCCTGTGTGTGGACATCAGTGTTACAGACAGCAGGTAGCAATACCTCTTACAGCAGAACCTGCAGACACAGGCCAGATTCACATTTGGGTAAGGTTCCGGACCTACAGACAGTGTGAGTAGTGTTGTTATGTGCACTGTATCTTGCTGGTCTTACACGGTTTCTGTGTACATGGTAATTTTGTATGGAATGTTGTCTATCTGCATAGCTCTCAACTGTGGGCCTATCCATATAATACCAGGAGGATTGGCTGTTAAGTATTGTCTGTGCACCACACAGGCATTGTCCCAGATATATGAGTGGCATTCTATCTGTTGGGTGCTATCAGTCCATGGCTATTTCCATTTGTATATCAGTGTCGTATTCCTGCATAATGGTATGCTGCAACAAATCCTGCAACATTAGCAATTTCCAGGGTGTGTAACAGCAATAATGCAAATGTGGCCCTATGTTCCTGTCTCTGTCCTCCACATATATGCCAGTCTTTGTCCTGCTGTGATACAGAAAGGGGTTGTTAGGTAATGGCCTATCATTATGTACTGCTAGCATTACTGCTATCATCCCAGTCATGTCATGGACTCCCACACCAACTGTTGGCCAATGTCCATATATATGGGGGCAACAGCTGGACAACACATATGTGCTCTTGTACATTCCAGAGGCCAGTGTGTGGTAGACAGTGTTCCTTGCCCTTGTACAGCCTTTTATGGGGTGGGGTTCAATGCCATTAACCTAGGCTGTGACACCTTTTCAGGGATATAACTGTTAAGACAAGGGTCATTCAGTGTGATAGTGAGATGTTAGGTTAAGCAATGTTATGTATGCTCTTGTGGGTGGGCAAGTGCCACCAGGCTCATGAGCAGCTCCTCCACTCTGGTGAGGGGGGATGGATGTTAATGCCCCCCCTGTTGCAATGTGGTCACCCCGCACAGCAGTGGCATGACGATGTACATGGCAGAGCAGGTCACTACAATGATGGCGGACCTGCTCATACGTACAGCTGTGCATGCCCACCTCATTCACCCTGCAGACTACATCGTTCCACATGGAGATGCGCTCATGCTGGTCATGGCTTGTCCTGGAGAACAAAAGGTGGTAGTGCTGGATGAGGCTGGTGACTATTATGTCATCCTCAGTGGCACTGCATGCTGGATTCCTTGGGTGTACCATTGTCCCTGAAAGACATAAAGATGGAAATATGTCTGAGCAACTCATATGGCAGGTTTACCATAATACAATACTGATTGTGCTGCATGAAATGTTTGTGAAAACATCAGGGCTGTGTATATCTCGTATGGTTTAGGGGAAGATCCCTTTGTGTATGGCATGCAGGGCTCTGGGTTTGAGCCTTACAGAGGTATTTTATTTTGTTGCTGGGCAGAACACGGAAGGGCCATTGGATACAGAGTGATTAAGGCACTTTAAAGCAGTTGTAAGTGGGTTTGTTCTGGTTTGCATGGAGCTAAGGACTGCTAACTTTTGGTTACAGTTTCTGATACTCTGTTAGCTTCTAAATTGCTTAACCTACGTAGGCAGTGCTTACCCCCATGTAAACAGGCTGAAACCCGCTTACTACTGCTTAAAAGTGCCTACTCCTGCTTACCCCCGAGCTAATTTCTTTAAAAGAAAAGAAAAAAGGGTTGATAGGAAAGTGGTGAAAAAGGGGTACAAAGAAGGAAAGACAGTAGGCAAGATAGCTATGGATGTGCATGAAGGGTGTAGGGAAGGTCCATAGCTGTCCATTTCATCTACAGCAACAGCTGTGCATATGCAATGAATTTGGAATTACATTTGAACACTCCAACCCCTGAGAGAGGGGTGAGGAGAACAATAATATGTTGTGATTCCAGTTAGACGAGATTACATGTGTCCAGTGGACATGGGTGCAAAATGGACAACTATGTATGGGGCATGAGTTTTGGGGGGGAACAGACTGCCTTTTTTTTATTTTTTAAGGTGAGAGTGGGATGTTGGGGAAGGAAAGTAAGTATGCTCGGGGAGGATAAGTTGAGTAGGATAACAGACAAGACAGACTAGACAGCATATAGGGGCAGTATATGACACATGTGGGGGGGACACCTTGGATGGGGAGGGGTGTTTGGAAGTCACAAGCTCATGAGCCCCCAAATGGAAACAATGGGACTGAAGTCCCCACCCATGGGCAGTCACCACTGCACCTTCACGGCCCAAAAGGTGGCTGTGCTGGGGGCTGTGTAGGAGGGGCAGGCTCAACCTCTAATTGCACCACTCGGCCCTCAAGCTGGCGTAGCCGGTCTCGAAACTCCATATTGAGCTCCCTATGCACCATGGCCCAGACCTGACGATGAGTGACATGTTCCTCTCCGCGCCCACTCCCGGGTTGGCGAGCCCCATCCCCTGTGGCAGTTCCACCCGAAGGTGGTGCAGGGCCAACAGAGGAGGAGGTCCCAGGCTGGGCCCCAGACGTGCTGGTGCCTGGTGCCATGGCCAGCTGAGGTTTGACAGGTGGGTCCACTGGGACCAGCCTTCCCATACGAGCTATGTTGTAGCAAGTTTATGACAGATATGGGTTAGTAATAGTTGACAGCATTCGGGATTAGTTATAACAGCATGCATAGGTATTCCCATTAACCCAAAACCCCAGATTTAAAACAGATGCAGAGCAAGCAGAACACATGCATATGTGGAACAACAGTGGCCATTACAACAGCATGCAGGTTTCATTGATGGCAACATGCCACCAATATGGGTGTATTTTAACATGGCACATGCATAGAAACAAATGTAAATATTTATAAACCAGTGGGACATATGTTCCAACATAAATTTGGAGTGTACACATACTGATTGAGGTGTGTCATTGGGTTAGTTTTCCACATATGGTAGGGGTGAGAGAAAGAGTTCAATTAACAACTAATATATCCATTTAGTTTTCACAACATTCTTAGTCACTGCAGTGATCTGTCCCTTACATGTATTATTACACCACCCAATGGCCTTATATTGTACACTGGTATGTTTATAGATTAGTATATACGTGACCTGTGTCTTACAACAGGCGTGACAAGATGCAGGTGTTCATAGGTTCATAGGTTCATAGGTTGGCACTAGGCTATCGGCCCTAGGGCCTATGCAAGCCTAGCCATAATAATTCCCTGGATATTTCTTCCCACAATATTTACTTCTCCAGGCCCCTGTCTAGCAGGGCGACTGACATGATCCCCAGGGTGAATTTCCTATCTCCCATCCAATCATCAAGGTTCTTTTTGAAGAGGGCCAATGAGGTGCTCTGCTTGATATGTATGGGCAGTCTATTCCAGAATATAGGGAGTCTCTGGGTCAGGAAACTATTCCTCCAGCATGTTTTGTTCATTGTGATGACAAGGTTTAGACCCCTGGAGAGTGTGGCTCTGAGGGATTGGTATTTCTTTAAGTGGAGCATGTCCAACAGCTCAGGGTTTGACATGGCCTTGTATGTTAAGCAGAGATCACCTCTGAGTAGACGATATGCCACAGAGTATAGCTGGAGTTTTTTTGGACAGTCAGTATATGGCATCTGTTTTAGGCCTGTGATTCTTTTAGTGAGGTATTTATGTGGCCTTTCCTGCTGTTGCAGATGTCTTGTGAGGTACATACCAAATGGGGCATTATACTCTATAATGGGTCTAATGAGGGATGAGTAAAGTGGGACAATGACCTCCTTTTTTCTGGATGAAAAGCCCTTCGTGATGAGGTGTGCCACATAGAAGGATTTCCTGACTGTTGTGGCAATGTGGTTATCGAAAGTGAGACCACTGCCCACCTGTGTCCCTAAGTCTCTCATCACACTTTCGATGTTTAGTGTCCTGCCACCTATGTGGTAATTCATGGGTACATGTTTTTTCCAAAGGGGATAACTATACATTTCTTGGCATTAAGCTTGAGCCCATGGCTCTGGCACCAGGCATCTGTTTCTGTAAGGCCCTTTTGCAGAATATCTACATAATTTGGGGATTCAATAATGGCTCCCAGTTTGCAGTCATCTGCAAACTTTGTTAGCCAGAGTCCCTTAGTGTTGGTCTGTACTTCAGAGAAGTAGATGCCAAACAAGAGTGGTCCCAGGACTTAACCCTAGGTACTCCACTTGTCACTTGTTTGGAGTCGGCTACTTTTACTGTCTGGGTTCTGTCAGTAAGCCAGTTAGCAACCCATCGAGTGATGTAGGGATTTATGCCTAGATTAGTAAGCTTGTCTATGATTCCAGAGTGGGGGATGGTGTCAAAAGCCTTGGCGAGGTCCAGATAGGCTGTGTGGACTGCCTTACCCTCGTCCACAGCTCTGGAGACTGATTCAAAGAAGTCAATCAGATTCAGGAGACAAGATCGGCCCTTCACAAACCTAAACTGGGTGGGTCCAGTGTTTGAAGGTTGCCAATGTCTTTGTTTATAAGTTCCATGATAATGCGTTCTGTGCCCTTGCAAATCAGGCTTGTCAGACTCATGGGACAGTAGTTCCCGGGATCTAAGGTGGATCCTCCCTTGTGGAGCGGGATAACTGTAGCTATGCGCCACTCAGTGGGCACAAAGCCCGAGGTGAGGCTATGATTAAACATGACACTTAGGTGAGGTGCCAGTTCATTTTGTAGTTCATGTAGTGCACAGCCTGGGATGTCATCTGGTCCCATGGCTGCTGTATTCTTAGCTTTGGAGAGTGCCGTTTCTATCTGTGTGGCCGTGATTATCGGAATTTGGCAATCTTTTGGTATTGAGATGGGCCCTTTAGGGGGTGAGAGTGGGGTGAAGTTGGCACTAAATCGATCTGCCAGGATATTAGCAATATCCTTGGGATCAGTATATTTAATGCCATTCTTTTGTAACTCAGAGCAGATCTGAGCATTGCCATTTAGATTCTTGACATAACTATCAAATGCCTTGTGGTTGTCTTTGGAATCTTTGGCAATTTTATTTTCGTAACTAGCTTTTGAGGATTTTATGAGGGATCTCAGCTTCTTACTGAGGCTGGTGAGGGAGTTTTTTGCATCCTGGAGGCTTTTCCTCTTTTTTGCAACAGTTTCTTCCTTCTGATGTATAGTTTGTTTATAGCAGGGGACCACCAGATTGGCTTCCTTTTTTTGGAGAAGAGCATCTTGGTTCTGTTTGGAATGGCACAATTCATGCATGAGTGGATGTGCTCGTACAGTGCCTTAGTGTAGGATTCTGCAGTCGAACTTCCAGATCCCGTCTGCATGGGTGTTGTGAAGTTTGTCACTTCTGACTTCAGTAGCTTGAAGTTTGCTTTGGAGAAGTTTTTTTAAGGAGATTTCCTTACTGGGGGGGTGGCGGGGTGTGGATGTCAAGGGTGATTTGCTTATGGTCATACCTGACTAATGAGGGTGTGACCACTGGTGTGGTGCATCTATCTCCCATGTTGGTAATTACCAGGTCTAGAGTATTGGAGCCCCTGGTGGGACAATGGATTAGTTGATCCAGGGCGTTGGAATTTATGAATTCCAAGACCCGTTGGGAAAAGGAGTTGGTACCCGAGTAGTTTTCCCAATTAATGGCAGGGTCGTTGAAATCACCCAGTATTAGGGTGTTTGGTTGTATCTTAATATTTTCCAGTATGTTTAGAAAGGTGTAGTGAGAATCTTGGGGCATGGTTGGGGATCTGTAGCAAGCTACAATTTGGATTGCAGTCTTACCTAGTGTTAGTGGCACCTGAAGAATTTCAGATGCATTGTGTTGGGCAACTAGCCTGATGGTGTGAATATCCTTGGTGAATATGGACACTCCTCTTATGCAACATATGTGGAGAATTGCTCTCATACACTTTGGGTGAGGTGCTAGAATGACAGGTTTGTTTTCATATACATTCTCTGAGTATGTACAGGTCTGACTATCAGTTATATGTCATTAACGGCTGCCTATATTTCTTGGATCATCACACTGATTTTTCAGGGGAACAGGGTACCAGGCTGGTGATTTGGGCCATTTATCTGGACATGCTGGAAAGATTGGAACAGTTGTGGTGTATGAATATGCATACAACTTTCTATTTGATCATTCTAGCAAATTATGTACAGTTGTTGGAAGTAATTATTCATACAGCTTTCTATCTGAACATTGTAACAAAATCTGTACAGTTGTGGGGTATGATTATGCATGCAACTTACTAGCACTCCCGGGATTCAAACCCCTGCTGTGTGTGACAAGAAAGTTATAGTCAATATCACAGTAGACTGTGCTATCAGGGAATTGACATGAAGCTTTCTGCTGTTTTCTGTATAAGGCTCCCTCACTTGTACAATATGACTGACCCCTTGGCACTTTCAGCATTGTTATACAGGACTTCATATGCATTTTATCTGCATACCACAGTGTGGGTAACACTGCTTAATGCAGCAGTACTATTTATAGTATGCAACAGTTCTACAACATATAAAATAAGAGTAAACAGAAGCACTCCAGGGGTTATACCTTTATTCACAGAATATTACACATTTATTTCTACTGGTACAACACTTTCTAAGGTTCTTATATTTATTTGTTATGACAGTACATGCTGAATAATTACTAACCTGCCTTGCGATGCAGCCTTTGCAACCTAGCATCATGGGCTTGCTGGTTCGCAGCCCGCTCATCTGCTGCTGTCAGAGAAATACAGTGATATTTAGCCATACCTATCCATAGTATACACAAGCTAGGCAATTATTAACTACTTAGTAGAATGAGTACTTACTCAGTACTAGGGCATTAGGCATCTACCGAGACTCCTGGATCCACTGTTCCAGTACATCCTCCCTCCACAGCTTCAGGTCAGCATGGTGGTGCCTGACCTGCTCACCAGTCCAGGGGATACCTCTGGCACTGGTGAGGTCACGGGCGAGACTGTCCCAGGCCTCCATTTTATACTGCGAGCCCTGGTACTGGCCCTGCAGTAGTCTCTGCTCATGGTGTTTTACCAGGAGCCATACCATGACTTTTGACTCCTGGATGCCCCAACTCTGCACTCTAAATCAAGTGCCTTCACCCACACCAGCTATTCTGCCTGCAGTAGGAAGTTACAACCAGTTATGGGAAATATTCCCGCTTGTGGGGTTTAAATACAGCCAGTTTCCCACACTTTCCTGTGATTGGCCGGTTTTGAAAAGGCTAAGCTATGGGCACACCTGCTCACCTAAGTTTGGCACTGCTTAAAGAGGTATACCACTTGGCAGATTGAATTGGCTCCCCTACAATTGCTTACACTTACTAAGTTGAGCTGTGCTGCGTTTAGCATTGCTTAATAGTTAATTAGCACTATATTTGCCTTTTGGCAGTGATTTATTATTCATTACAGGTTATATATGTGTCTGGTATCTGTGATTCATGTGTACATGCACTGCATGGGGACCTGGGGACTTCTACACTTTATTACAATAACACCTCAAATCTATGCTTACTGCAGTACTCCATTTCACATATTTATGTTCTGTGGCAGGTTATACAACATTACACTCTACATAGATTCAGTTCACGTGTTTGGTTTGATTTTCTTGTGGTGAGGATTACTTTGCTGATACCTCATTAACATGTATTGTTATGATGGCTTCGTGGTTAACTCCTGTGACTGTGGTGTGTAGGGTCCTGAGCTCAAAGCTTGCTGAAGCTGTTTATTTTGTTGCTGGGCAGAACATGGTCAGTTGGGTACAGAGTGATTACGGCACTTTAAAGCAGTTGTAAGCGGGTGTGCATGAGTTTGCACGGACCTAAGCAATGTTAAACTCCAGTTACAGTTTCTTACACTCACTTAGCTTTTACTTTGTTTAATCTGTGTAGGCAATGCTTACCCCCACGCAAAGGCACTTAAGCATGCTTACTAGTGCTTATATATGCTTACTACTGCTTATTTCTGCTTAAATCTGCTTACTAGTGCCTTATTCATTATGACACTGACACTCCACATGTGCACTTAATGCAGTACTCCAGTTCACATTTAAATGTTATCAGCAAAAAACTGCAAAGAAATGTTCATATACAGATTTCACATGGAAAATGGTATGTGCTGTAGTGGGACTTGAACCAGGGATGCTTGCACAGTAGGCAGATGCTCTGACATCTACACTATTGCTGTGCTGCTTCATTTGCATATATCTTCCTTGTTATCCTCTTCAGCCTTTTAAGCTGCTTTAACTGTAGCTAAGCAATGGGCACACTCCCGCACCTATGATTAGCTGTACTTAAGAGTTTAAAAAAAAAATAAAGGGGTTTCTTCTTTTTATGTTTATGTCCTGTTGCTGTTGTACACATAGGAGACTATTGGTGGGGATATGCGGGCACCTATGAGTGGTCTCGCTCATTTATTTACACTTTCTACTGTTCTACTTTGCAGGGGTATGTTTATTCTGAGAGCTCTGCTCTCAGACACGCCCCCTGCACTCATCCATGCCCCATGTAGGATTAGGAGTTCAGGCAACGTGCCTTCATTAATATACATAGCATGCTGCCATCCTCCTCATAAATGTCCGCTTCCGTGCAGGACTAGACTAGTCCTGCATGGAAGATTAGTGAATCCGGGGGCATATTTATTTATTTTTATTTGCATCTGTTTACCGGGATAGTCCACTGGACCAAATGGCCCATTTTCAGTGGAGGCCTGGGAGAAAAGCTCCAATGGTAACAAGAAACAGGAAACATACAATAGATACAGTAACAAGCACATAACATAAAACAAATGCATTTGATAAGAGTACATTACTGGAGAATATACAGCAATAGTATGACATGAAGTAAATACAGTTGGAGTGTTTGTTACAGGGCTAGAGTTGGGAATAAGTTCATAGCAGGGCTATATACAGCCAAGTGAAGTATTTTAAATTGAAATAAAACCAAAATACTTGATTCAGCACATTGCACAACATTTCTAACAGGTGACTTAAATTACAAAATGACACATGATTAAACATTGTAAAAGAAAAAAAAAATAACAGTGGTTAATAGTGAGGCTTACACCTGGCATTAGTATATAAATCTCAGACTGTATAAAGTAGCAAGGCATTACACCTTGTATTAAATATATTAACGTGACCAATATGAGTATTTATGTTAGGTAGTAGGTTTATATGACCAATACACTTGTGTATGACATGCAGAAATGTCTGCTGTAAATTATAAGTTGACCATGAACTGCTCAATATAGCCTGCAAGTAACATTGCGTACATCAGATTTTATTTTATTTTATTTTTTTGTATTTGCCATTTGTTAATTGGGTTAGTCTGGCTGGGCAGGTGCCCTTTTTCAGCAGAGACCCAAGGAGAAAAGCTCCAGAATACAATGTTTCCAGAAGATACAGAAACAAGTTTATAGTTGCAATAGTGTTTACAGTTAGATACCAGAATTATTTAAAGTTGCATAAAAAAACTGAAAAACAGATATTATTTACAGTTGCATATAAAAAAATGGACAAAATACAGACGAGAAGTTTGTAAGATAGGTTTATATGATAAGTTCAATGTTCTATTTAGAGGGAAAAACAAGTGTAGAGGAGTTCAGGATTGATAGAGAGAAGGGAGAAGAAATAAAAGATTAAAGGTGAAAGGCGGGGAGGGGTTAGAGGGTAAGGCAGAGCTTAGTAAGCATTAAGTAGATGTTGAGAAAAAGGAAGTATAGGTGGAAGGAAATGTAAAGCCAGGCTTACAATCAGGGTGGTCAAGTGGGGGTCTTTACAGGGGCAGGACCATGATTTTTGCAGTTGTCCTTTAAGGCAATTTTGAAACTGAGTAAGTTTTGGAGAGATCTGATGGGGAGAAAGAGGTTATTCAAAGCAGTGGAGATTGCATGACTATATAGACTTTTACCTATGGTTTTATTGGGTTTGGAGATTTGGAGTAGGTGTTGGTCAGAGCTACAGAGTTTGCGGTTAGGGACATACGGGGAGATGAGAGTAATTAATGAGGGACAGGCTTGGGGGTGTAGCAGGATAGATTGTGTCATATGAAGCTGAAGTAGAAGGAGTTGGTTGTGGAACTCAGGCCAATTAAGTTTTTGTAGAGAGAGGCAGTGGTGTGAGCAGTATGGTAGATTTGTGGCAAAACTGGCAATTTTATTATAGGTTAGTTCAAGTTTATGTAATATATTTTTTTGGAGGTTGGTAAAAATAGGGACCGCATATAGTAATGTTGGAAGGAGGTAGGCTTGGGCAAGGGAGGCCCTAGATTCCTGTGTAAGGAATTTTTTATTTCTGTATAATAGTCCAGGTTTCTGATGGGTCTTTTTGATGCAGTTGTTGATGTGGATTTCAAATTGTAGTTCATCATCAATGTGTACACCGAGAAGTTTGGTGTGAGCCTCTGTCATAATGATTGTATTGTTTAGGGAAGAGATAGAGAAGGAGGTTTTGAGATGTTGGAGAGGTTTGGGAAGAAAAAGAAAAAATTTAGCTTTATTGGGGTTAAGTAGGAGTTGGTTAGTGGTGAGCCATTTTTTGACAGACAGGAGTGTATCTTGTGTGAGGGCATGTAGGTGAGTTAGGTTGTCTGAGGTAGAGATGATTGTAGAATCGTCTGCATATTGAATAAGTTTGGAGTGAGGACAGGATACGAAGAGATCATTTGTAAAAATGCTGAATAGTAGGGGGCCAAGGATGGAGCCTTGAGGGACTCCGGTAAGAATGGAAAGGAAAGGTGAGGTAGCAGATAACCATTTGACAGATTGGGTTCTATTAGATAGGTAAGAGGAGAACCAGTTAAGGGTGGAGTAAGACAGGTTAAAGGAAGAATGTTTGGAGAGCAAGAGGTTATGTGGAACAGTGTCAAAAGCCTTAGAGAGGTCTAGGAAGAGGGATAATAATAGTTTGTTGTTGTTAAGAGAGGTAGAGATGGAGTTAGTAAAGGACAGTAGGGTGGTAGATGTGCTATGGTGTGGGCGGAAGCCATGTTAAGCAGGGGTCAGGAGATTTTCATCAGTTATATGTGCCAGGAGTTGTTTGTGGATACACTTTTCTAAGATTTTTGAGAGAGGAGATAGGATAGCGATAGGTCTGAAATTTGAGGGGTCAGTGGAGTTGCCACCTTTGTGTAAAGGAATAATGTATGCTTTTTTTTCCATATCTGTGGGACTATGTTTTCCTGGAGAGATCGGTTAAGTATGGAGACTGGATAGGCTATAGAGGGGGCTGCTATATTGAGGTATAGGGGGGCAGTTTGTCTGCTGAAGGGGAGCAGGGCTTAAGTTTTGAGAGTAAGGATTTAATAACAGTAGTGGGGATAGGTTTGATGGTGAAGGTGGAGTGGTTGGAGGGAAGGGGGTGAGTGTCAGGAATAGACTTTGTATTAGATTTCACTACTTTTTGCATGGAGTCTATAATGGAGTTGAGGGATGTAGCTGTTTCTAGAGATTAACAGTTTGGTGAGGGGTTAGGAGGTGAAGGGTTACCAGGGTGTAGAAGCTTGTTAATGGTATTCCGGAATTGTTTGGGATTGGAGTGGGGTCTTATCTGAGGAATGAGGTAAAAATTATTTTTATCTAGGGTGTTTTTTTTTTTTTTTTTGTGAGGTTACGAAGTTCTCTATAGAGTTGAAGTCTGGAGGGGATTTTAGTTTGTTCCAGGTTTTCCATGCAGAGTCTCTTTTTTGCATGAGAGAGAGAGAGTGGATTTACTAATCCATGGTGTAAAGTTTGATTTAACTCTAACCTTAAGGGTGATAAGGAAGATGCTGTTGAATGTGAGAACAGCTTCTTCGAGGGGAAGTTGTTGGAGGGGGGGACCAATTTACACAAGAGAGTACCTGATTAAATAATTAATGGTTAAAGTTAGCTAGGTTACGACATTCTCTATATAGGTGAGTTTTAGATGGTTGGGATAGGTGACGACTGATAGAGATGGGGTGTTGATCGCTTACTGTGTTAGGCAGTATAGAGGAGTTATGATAATGGTCAGGGTGGGAGGTAAGTATCCAGTCTAGAGTGGAAGTAGTATTGGAGTGTTGATTAAAATGAGTAGGGGTGGTGATCAGTTGGGTAAAGCCATACAGGTTGACACTGGTATTAGGAGATTGGGTAGTAAGATAATTCCAGTCAATGTTGACATCACCAATAATGATGGTTTCGTAGCAGATAGTTTGGGAGATCTAGGATAGAAATAGTTGTAGTGTAGGGATGTTATTATCAGGTGGTATGTAGACAGTGGCGATGGTAATCTTTTTGTGTTTATTTAGGTTAAGGTTAGGTATAAGTATCTCAGCTGGGTGGAAGCTAGGGAGGGAGAATGGCAGAGGATGGAAAGAGAGGCTTTCTGAGTAGAGGATAGCTACCCCTCCACCTTTTTTTAGAAGGCCTGTCTTGATGGAAGATAATGTAGCCAATAGGAAGGATTTCTTTATTTGATATGTGGGGCTTTAGCCAGGTTTCGGAGATGGAGAGGATGTCTGGAGAGTGTAATGATATCCAGAAATGAAGGTCAGGGAGTCTGTTTACAATGCTACGGATATTGAGGCCTAAGAGTTTAAGCTTCTTTGTGGAACAGGTAGACAGAGGTGGGGGGGGTGTATGGGTAGGGGTGGTGTATACTGAGATGGGGTAGTCAGATGGGTGGGATTGTGGGCCAGGGTTAGGATGAACATCTTGGTTGAAGTAGGTAGCTGAGTGGGTGTGATGGCTTGTAGTGATATGGAGAATTTGATTGGGAGGGGGAGAGATTGTAGAGGTCTGGAGGGGAGCGGGGCTACACCGCCCGGGAGGAGACAGAATATGCCAGAGACAATCAATCAGGTAGTATGGAAACCAGAGTAAAAAAAGAATAAAAAAGAACAGTCAAACTTTTACTTTGTTAGATGTTTTTTTTTTCCCAAATCTATTTAGGAAAGGACTGTTTGGCCACAGAGCTGAGGGTAAAATCTACAGGTAGTGTTAGAGAAAAGAAGAGATTCTGGGTAACAGGCGTAATGAGAGGAAAGTATATGATACCGAAATATAGGTTGGGAGAGAAAGTTAAACTGGGGGTGGGTCAAGATGCGAGGAGCAGCGCCAGTGGGAGAGAGGGGTTTTAGCTATATTTTCTGTAGGACTAACAGAAAAAGCAACTAAGAATTAAGCAGAGTAAGGAGGAGAGTTTAACTACTAGCTGAAAGAGTGGGGGGTGCAGAGGTTTGTTGAACTTTCCACTGTCATATAGTGAACACCATGACACATAGATGTGGACTAGATGCTGCCTCTTCACTTATGCAGTCGTGGAACATGCACAAGCCTGCGAGAGGGGTTGCCATACTACCGCCATCATCTGACCATCATTGTTAATGTCACTGGTGGAGCATGTGGTAGAGCAAACTGAATTCCACTGTTGGTGATTGGTTGTGGTAGATGCACACCAGACCAACACATGATCATGTTGTGCAGAATGCAGCAGACATAAACATTCTCCATGCAGTAACAGGCTCAAACTGATATTCCTTCCTGGCTCATCCTGGTAATAGAAATGAGAGCTGAGCAAGCCAAACACTCGCTCAGTGACTATCTGTGTCTGAGGCATGGTAGTATTAAAGTATTTCTCTGTAACCCCTTGTAGGTTATAGACTGGTGTCATTAGACAGATTTTGAATAGGTAGCATGTGTCACTTGGAAAATAAAACAGGGAGAGGACTCATAACAAAACAGGAGGAGATTACTCAATACTACCTATTCCAGTGAATAAATACAGAAATAACCAACTACATTAGCACAGTCTTCACTTACCGTCTAGGTAACCATGATGAATCTTACCATGCAGGAAGAGGTGGTACAGTGAGCTTGTGTGCAAGCAGCCTTATACATCACTTGCTGCTATGTAGTTGACAGAATGGTAGGCATTCTTGTTACAGTACTCCCCCCTCCCATGGTCTACTTGGGGCTCTTATAGAGACGTGGGTATAGTCTACCACACCAGACATCTCAGGAAAGCCTGCCGTTCAATAGAAGGCATGCATGGTAATGGCTCAGTCCTGTGGTGACATTGTGAAATGTATATGCTACCTAACATGTGCCGAGAGTATATCAAGAATATGTTGCAGCATCCTCAAAGCAGAATGCTGTGAAATAACCAGTATGTCTCCAGTTTGTCTCTGAAAGTCCCTGTGACAAGTGCAATGAGGACTGTACACATATTGGTATCCCCCAGTATGAGAAGGCCACACATTTCCCCATTACACCTTTGGTGTGCCATACAAGCTTACCAAGCCCCATATTATAGCCATCTCTTGTTCAGCTACATTAGATTTCTTTAGTTTCTACTTTCTTCTTCTAGGCTGATAAGAGTTGCTGCTAGCACTAGTTTTTTTATGCAACCAAAATGAGCACCTCAAAGTAGGAAACACCAGGTTTAAAATAAAACTGAGCATCTTTGTGGATTGCAAAGTGGATTAAAAAGGTGCAGATTCACTTTTTATAACCCATTTGCTCATGGCACACTTGCCGATGAAAACGCTCCCATAAATTGCAAAAGGTGAGAAGAAACATTTCTTTACATAAGAAAGTCAAAGATTTTTCACACGTTGTTTGTCTGCATCTCATTATTCCCTTATTTGTATAAGACTTTCTCAATCATGTTCTAAGCAGTTTGCTCTGGGGCAGTTTGTGTCTCTGAATTGTACCTGATTGTCACTTATGCATATCCTGCTCACACACCTGCTATGCTTAACTGTAGTGACTATAAATAGCACCTTAAATATTGAGGAATAATGACTTAAGACAGAACAAGGGCAGAACAGGACAGAGCATATATCAGTACAGCCTGACAGTTTAATACACAATATTAAGGTTTTACATTTCTAAAAAGGCTTCACCCTAGACTCTGGGGTTTGTTCCTTCAGCCTTCATTTGCCTTTTTGTGACTCTGAACTACACATTCATGCATCTGATGACCAGACAGAGCAGATATTAGGGAAACACTAATTTCTAGTATATGTATTAGTGTCATACATGTTATCTGTTTTAGCAATTAATTAGCTGTATTGAGGCTGCTTAAAAATAATACCCTGTGTATTTATGTATGGTGACATACATCTGAATAGCAAAAAAAAAAAAAAATACACGCTTGACTAATGATTAAAAGATCGATACACGCCTCCTAATTTACTTTGTAAAAATAATTATTTTGCTAGAATTCTATGGAGATGTATGTAGCAATAATTAATAAGTAAAATGACATACTTAAGTGATGCATGACTTTGAACTATATAGTATGATTAATTTTCCTCACAACAGCATATGCTACTACGATGGCAAACTCATACCAGCAATAGTTAAATGCAAGTCACACACTCCAATGTAATGTATTGCTATCATATAATATATTTATTTTAAAATTATTTTCTAAAACCTTTTCACATACATAAACTACTTAGAAGTAGATTTTATTGGGGATGTTTCTTTGGGGAGTACTCTGATAGAACACACTGAGCATGCCTTTCTGACTAGATGTGCCTGCACTTGTGCAGTATGTGATTTCTATATATTTTTTTCTATATTAAATGAATCATGCAGGTTATCAAATTACCTTTATTGTTTTTGGATGTCTTTGGGCCTGGAGTTCTAAGACAGCAGCAGCTTGTTGGTACCTGGGTTTACAGACTGTTGAAATATGATTTTTTTTATGTTGCTAGACTTGTAACATAGGTGCACGGATAAGTACTAGGCAATCAATCTGCAGACAATTACAAACCTAGACAAAAAAAGTACTCAAAAGTTCCTTCTAGCCAGAAAAAAGGCAAGACAAGATAAATGGGGGAATTTGAGGTTGCCCATCCAATTATCTAAGTTTACCTTGAAAGTGACAACTCTTCTTAACATGTGGTTCACGTTTGTTCCAGAACCCTAAGATACACTGGGATATGAATCTATCACATCAATGTGTCGTATTTATCTGCTGATGAAGATATATTTCCTTTAACTGATTATTTGAGGTATCATTAGTTCTGCAAAGGAATAGGAGGATAAATAGGTTTAGATCTTTCATGGCTCAGAAGGCTATTCACAGATTTCCATGGAGGAGTCTGTAAGAGACTGAGTATAGAATAATGGCTGCTAGTCTCTCCTAATAACTAAGATTTTGAGGCCCATGATCTTTTTATTTATGAATCTCTGCTGTATCTCAGTTTGTGAGATATGTTTAGACAAATACATGTCAAAAGGTGCATTATTAAATAATAACATATGATTGGGTGAGGGTAATGCTGGATTCACCCATGGTTGATGTGGTTTGATCATGAGGGTGAATCCTAAGTGATCAAACAAAGCCAACCATGGATAAATCCAGCATTACCCATGCTCAGGAGTGGGTTATTACTATTATACAATGCCATTATTTAAGAAAGAAATTGCTTACCTTTCTTAAAAAATGTCTTTGTATAATGACACTATAGTGTTCCTCCATATTGTTTCATATTCTTCCATGTTTTCTCATGTATTACACATGAGTGTAGGACTTGCATTCCCACACTCGCACAGTACATCAGTGCCACTCAAGAGAAGCAATGAAGAAACGACAATCTCCATTGCTGTTTTTTTTTTTTGTTTGTTTTGCCCCATTCTTGGCAGTGTTAATGTTAGAAACATGGACAAAAGGCAACATAATGTGGGGGGGGGGGCAAAGGTTCAAAAATAGGGAATTAGTAAGTTGCTTGAAGGAGGGATTTTGTGTTACCATGCATTTTCTGAAGGACATGAAGCCTAAACCTCAAGTATCTGTCATTAACCACAAAAATCCTTAGAACTTTTTTTAGCATTTTATGTCTGTAATTATTTGTTGACTTCATTCCCAAATGGCTTGCCAATGCAATTTGTTAATGAGGAAAAGAAGAAAATTATGAGGCAAAAATCTGGACATTCTACAAAAATCCAGACAGTTCAGAGGTATGACAGTCTGCTGAGATTTAAGGCGGGACAGCAGAGAAATCAGGTACATTTTTGTTTCTTTAGTTTTGTAGAATCTACCTGTTTTTTTTTGTATTATGCTCTGTCCTCCACATCATATATCAATAGAAAAGACTGGTTGATCATTGGTACTTCAGCAGGTAGGCTTTATTCTATTGGCGTATGCTTGATTTATAATGGGCACATTGGTTGGCTATCCAATCAGCTTGCACGTTTTTTGAATACTAATGAGAAGACACTGAATAACTGTCAGTAATGGGTCTGATAAGATATGAGTAATGGGGAATTAAGATTTCACAGGATCTAGTGGAGATGCTTTTGTTAATTAGATTAACCAGATAAAAGGCTTTCTGTACTTCTCTGGAGACATGATGGTCAAATGATAAGAAATTATCAACAATAGTGCCTAAATCCCATACAACAGTGTCTGATATGATGGCTGCATCAACTATATGGTAAGTGAAACAGTTTTGTTTACCAAAATGACCTATGCTATACTTTCTTACATTTCATTTGAGAGCATTGTCCTTGCACCATTTGTTAACATGGTCTAACCCATATTGGAGCATTTCTGAATTGGTTGAAGATCGAATAAAAACACCCAATGTACAGCTGTCTGCAAACTTAGTTAACCACAGCCCATGACTGCTGAACTAAAGGTCTGAGAAATAAATACCAATTAGGTGAGGGCCCAAAACTGAGCTCTGTGGTATAGCACTGGCAACTATTTTACTTTCAGAAGTGGTACCTGTGACACAGACCAATTTGTTCTATCAGGCAACTAGTTAGGCATCCACTGCACAATACGAGCATTTTTATCCAGATTTGCAGGTCTATCAATAATGCCTGCATGGGGAACAGTGTCAAAGGCCTTGGCTATGTGCAGATAGTCGGTATGCATTGCATAACTACTATACACTAATTTGGTTACTTTTTGAAAGAAATTAACAAGGTTAAAGTGGCAGGATCTTCCTTTGACAAACCACATTGATAAAGGTCCAGAGGTAGGAGATTTTCAATGTCCAGATTAATGAGCTCTGAGGTAATGTGATCCATAGCTTTACATATGAGGCTAATGAGACTAACAGAGGTACAGTAACCAGGGTCAGTGGTTGGGCCACCCTTGCATAATGGCATTACGATGGCTGTTTTTTAGGTTTCAGGAATGTAACTAGTAGACAGATTTGCATTACATAGGTTAATTAGGGGGTCAGAAAGGCCATATTTGGCACTAATAATCAGCAACCTGGTATGTTATCAGGGCCCATAGATGAAGTATTCTTAGTTTTTGAGAGAACTCAGATAACTTGTTCCATAGTAATTAAAGGGGGGTGTGACTTTGTGGAACTTGTAGAATAGCCTTAACTGTAGCTGGAGTAAAATTTTCACTAAATGTGTTAACTAGGATATTAGCTATTTAATTTGTGTCAGAAAGGGTAGTGTTGTTGAGGACTAGCTCCAATAATTTTTGGGTGTTAGTTCTTAACTTCCTAACATGGTTAATGAAAGAGTTTTAGTTATTGTTGGTTTTAGTGGCTATTTTAAGTTCCTACTTAGCTTTGAGCTTCTAAATGGTTTCCATAAGCTCCTTGCTAGCTTGCTTAAGTGTGCTTCTAAGGTAGGTAGAATGAGACCTCTTATAAGCCTTAAACAGCTTCTTTGTCTTGTTATACAACTTATTTATACAGGTATTTCACCATAGGGGGGTGTTTTTAAAAATTCTCATGATGTTTGCTGTGGATAAGGACTGCTTTTTCAATACAACTGTTTAAGTGGGTGTAAAGGTCAGAGGCATAGGTGTTAACTTTAGCAATGGGATTATTCAGAGGATCACAGCAAATTTTATTTATGACATCAAGTGACTGAAGTAGCACAAGTTTTAATGGAAAACGTAACTAAATTATGATCTGGTTTAACAAGGTATGATGTACATACTGAGATGTGCAAGAAGCGGCCATCTTTGTGAGGACTAGATTGAGGATACTGAGACACCTAGTAGGATGTATAACTATTTGTTAAAGAAAGTTAGTGATTATAATGCTAAGGAAGTACTGGGGATGCCAGCCATTGGCAGTATAGATCAACTGGTTTATTAATGGATAGTTGAAGTCCCCAAGTAGAAAAGTGTTGGGTTTAATGGGAATTTCATTTAATGTGCTAAAATAACTATAATGTTCAGAAAGTGACACAGAGGGTATTCTATAGCTAGATATGAAGTGGCAATTAGTCTTTTAGTCTTTTTTATGGTGATTCAGACTGGTGAGCATTCAAATCTGGTATTCCAAGGAATCTATCATGAGCTGATGATATCCTTGTCAAATACTGATAGCCCCCCCACAATTGCCAGTAGATCTGAAGACAACATAGGCATCACACCCAGGAAAAGAGGGACTGCTTTCATGGGTCTGAAACCAAGTTTCTGTAACTACACATATATGAATGTGTTCAAGTACCAAGAGAGCTTTAAGTTTGGTTACTTTTTGTTAAGACTCCTGCCACTGAGTAGAGCCATATTAATGTCTTCCAAATTGGAATTTACTAGGTTGAAATGTCCATCAGATAGACACTGCCTAAAAAAGCACTATGAGTGTAGCAAAGGCTTTATCCAGAATGTGAAAGCCTTTGTAAGAGAGGCACAGACCATTCCTAGCAAAGCAGGAAGTCTGTTCAGCCATCCCATCCCAAGTTGACACATACAGGATCTCCCTAGATTGCCATCAGTTACATAGCCAATTATCTTGTCTTTGAATCTTGGCATCTTTTTGGGTGATGATAAAATATCACTCAAGACTATTGTCTTTCCTACCTCACACACACTCATGGCAAGCTCAGTCGTATCCTTCTGCATGTCCACAAGGACTTCAGAGTCTGCAACCTTGTGATTCTTACGGGTACGGGTCTCAGGTGTGAGTATAAACTGTGAAAGTGGGTGTTCTGCTGTGTGAATTAACTCTGCAATATGGTGTTTAATGCTGGCAAGTTCAGACTGTGTGGCTGCACTAGATGGATTGCTTTATTTCTGAATCTGTTTAATTGTACTGCACTTCTTTTTCACAGATAATGCTAAATTTAATTTTGCTATAAGTATGTTATATCTGACAGGATTATATAAATGACAATATTACCATGCTTGTGTTGTATAGTATAGGTGTACACCTTAGTGTGTGTTGCTAATTCCTGTTTTACCAGCAGTAGAACAGCATTGTTTAGTCACAAGGTTGCAGCCTGAGTGACCATAGACAGCTTCCCATCCATTGTTAAATTATTTACGCTTTGTTTAATAAGAATGTTGCTTGAGTTGAGGGCTGTTTTCAGCAAATGTATGGATAGTTACAAACAAAATTCACATACTGTTAGGTACATTTATGTTAGGTGCTTGATTAGACTATAAAATTCTGTTTGAAAAGTATTTTTTATGTGTGCACAACAAAGTATTTGATATTTTTCAGACAATTTAGATATCACTGTGCTATGCTTAATAAGATTTGAGTAATAATTCAAAGAAGCGATCTATTGAGTTGTAGTGCTTTTTATTTTCAATTTTATTTTATTTTGAAATGCATGCCTTGCATATACAGTCTGTTAGCTCTATGAGGTAGGAAAGTCGATTTATTTGAAAGCTGCTAGGCTATTGGTGTCTCTGATAGGAGATAGCATATCCTAGAAATGGCACTCTGAATTCTTAAATCTGATATTTGTATGCAAACCTGTGCTTTTAGTTTGTTTAAGAAGATTCTTTCTTTCAGATTTTAAAGGACAAGATGGGGTATATAAGTATAAGTAATGATAAGCTTGACAGGGCAGCTGAGGTTGCAGAAAGTAAAAGACATAATTTAACAGAGAGTTAAGCTTGTGATTGAAAGATTGCCAACTATAGCATTGATCCTGCTGTGCATAGCTACATGCATGTAGTGCTGGTTGTGTGAGCTGCCTTGTCCCATTCAAGACTATAGTGCTTATGCAAAACACTGACTATACACAGTCTTATTTAAATAATGTAGCTTAGTTACAGTATTGAATTCTTGGTGTTCAGTCCTGAAATTAAACAGCTTCTGTGCAAGAAATGTATTTTAAATTAAACAAGTCAGGTAGAAAGCTGCTTTGCTTGTTTAATTTAACATATTCATGTCCCAAGGCAATTGCTATCCGGTTTGCCAATCCTGAGGAATGTAACACTTGCTTAAATGAGATGTACCAGGTGTTATTGAGTTAGGAACTTTATTAGGCTGCAGTCATGAGATGATGATGAATTATAGATGCATCTTTACAGTAAATACTTTCCAGTTTACTTAATAATCATGGTAACATATCCATATAAAGGATACAATAACAACAACAATCTGGGAAATTGGAGTGAGGTTACTAGACTGGTTATCTAGAAGGAGATGAGAAATATTCTGTCCCTGTACATAGTATGAGGAAGTTGTATATTTTTATTAGTTTTATTTGTTTGTTTTTGTTTATTGAAAATAATGGTCAAATATAGCACTACCGATAAATATTTAAATATCCAATACATTTTAACTGCTCCATGTCTTAATCAACAGTCAGAGACTAGGTGTTTTGACAATAATTGCTACAAAATAGTACTGTTACTTTTTTTCACGTAAATCAGATATGAGCCTTGTAGCCAGCTTTAGTTCTAGCAATCAAATCTGACATTTCCTTTGAAGTGCTGAGAAGTTTACATTAGAGCATATAGTAAGGCTGTGTTATTTATAGGCAGAATAATTGTGAAATTCTGTTTGATAAGGATTTGGCATAACACTAAAGAGAAAAGATCTAAAGATGCAGACTCTGTACACTTTTTGTCATTGTTACGCTCAGAGAAGAGCTCATATCTCCATCTAACCTTGCAGTTACTGCTGGTTTCATGCAGGACTTATAGAATTGAACTATTTTTTTAATCTTACTTTGTTAAATAACACCTTTGTATAACCTGAAGGTCTTGTCTCTGTGCACTAATAATTCAGCAAAGACATCTTTGAAATGTTCTGTAAATGAACACACCCTTGAATCTGATATCATGCTTGCAGTATATTGAATACTGGATTACTGGTACTGTGGCTGGGTGAACTGTATTCCTAGTTAGTCTGCTGGAAGTAAGTCAATTACATTTTTTTTTATTATCACTGATGTATACTAAGTAATCTTGCTACAGTGTACTTATGGCCATCCATTGTTGGGATATAAAGATTTCTTTTACCTCTTGAATAAAGTGCAGTGCACGTCACTGGAAGGTAAAACCTATCCTTCTTATATGAATGCAAACAAATGCAATCCGAGGGTCATACTGCTCAAAGCCAGAAGTCTAAATCTCAAAATGCACTCACTTGAAGCACTCCTTAAAATGGAAACATTGACATTTGTGCTATAACAGAGACCTGGTTCAAGGCAGCAGAAAGCACCCCTGCACTACCAGGCTATAACTCATTCCACACCTTTCAGCCCCAGAACTTGGACTGAAGCTCCAGAGCTAGTGGTATTTTCATATTCATAACCAACACAACGCATCAGAGATACTTCAGGTGCAGCTTACATTGGGTAAGACAGCAATTCAGGTCGTAGCCTGCAATAGGTCCCCAACCATGTCCCAAGAGTCACACTCCATGTTCCTAACCACCCTGGAGAATATTAGGGTCCAACCCAATACTCTCATACTGGGTGACTTCAACTACCCCTCCATTATCTGGGAAAATGACTCATGTACCAATACACTTGCCCAGCATTTCCTAGAATTTATTAATTCCAATGCCCTGGACGAGTTCATTCTTACCCCCACTAGAGGTAGCAACATCCTTCACCTGGTCATTACTAACATGGTTGACTGTTGCGCTACACCAGTAGTCATCTCCTCCCTGATTAGATCTGACCATAAACTAATCACCTTGGAAATCCACATCCCTCCCAGCCCCCCCCCCCAACAAAGGTAACCACCATGAAAAACTTCTCCAAAGCTAACTTTGGGCTCCTAAAAACAGAGGTGGCTGACTTCACAACACCCATGCAAATGGAGAATAGTTGCATGACCACCATACACCATTGCACTGTATGAATGTGTACACAAATGCATGGATCTCGCCATACCCAATAGAACCAAGACACTCTCCTTCAAAAAAGGAAGCCAATCTGGTGGTCCCCTGCCATAAACAAACTCTACAACAGAAGGAGAAAACTCATGTGGAACAAGGTGAAGTCCCAAGTCTGGAAAAACTCCGTTATCAGCCTCAACAAAAAGTTGAGATCCCTCATCAAATCCTCTAAAGCTAGCTATGAAAACAGAATTGTAGCAGATAGTAAAGACAACCACAAGGCCTTCTATAGTTATGTAAAGAATCTCCATGGCAATACCCAGATTTTCTCTGAGCTACTGCACAATGGTACATCCTATACTGAGCCAACAGATATTGACGATATACTGGTCAACAGATTCAGTGCCAACTTTACCCCCCCCAAAGGACCAATTACAATACCAGTAGATTGCCAAGCACCCAGTATTACTGCTGCACAGGTTAAAAAAGCACTGTCCAAGGCCAAGAATACAGCTTCTATGGGACCTGACAATATCCCTGGCTGTGTTCTACATGAACTCCAGAGTGAACTGGCACCTCACCTGTGTGGCCTGTTCAATCCCAGCCTCACCTCAGTCTTTGTCCTTACTGAATTGTACACTCCTATAGTCATCCCTTTCTACAAAGGAGGAGCGACTACAGACCCTGGTCACTATTGCCCCATTAGCCTGATGAGTCTGATATGCAAAGCTATGGAACGCATCATCATGGACCTAATAAACAAGGATATAGGGAATCTCACAACTCTGGATCCCACACAGTTTGGTTTTGTGAAGGGTAGATCATGCCTGCTTAACTTGGTCTACTTTTTTGAGTCAGTCACCAGACTTGTGGATGAAGGTAAGGTGGTTCATACAGCCTACCTTGATCTGGCCAAGGCCTTTGATACCATTCCCCACTCAGGAATCATAGAAAAACTCACTAAGCCAGGCATCACCCCTTATATCACCAAGTGGGTTGAAAACTGGCTCACAGATAGAACCCACAGTGTGAAAGTAGCTGACTCCAAGTCAGACTGCCACCCAGTCACGAGTGGAGTACCACAGGGTTCAGTTCTGGGTCCTTTTCTGTATTGTATCTACTTCTCTGAAGTCCAGGTCAACACAAAGGGATAAAGTTTGCAGACGATTGCAAGTTGGGAGCTATTATTAACTCTGCAAGTGATGTTGACATCCTACAGAAAGGTCTCACTGAGACCAATGACTGGTATCAGAACCATGGCCTTAAACTCAATACCAAAAAATGTGTCGTCATCCCCTTTGGGAAAAACCCAGTTCACAAGAATTACCACATTGGTGGTAGTCCACTGAACACAGAAGGTGTTGTGAGAGATCTGGGAACACAAGTTGACAGCAACTTCTCTTTTGACCACCACATTGCCACTGTGGTCAGAAAGTCCTTCTATGTGGCCCATCTCATTACTAAGGGTTTTGCATCCAGGAAGAAAGAGGTCATTGTCTCCCTCTACTCTTCCCTCATTAGGCCAATCATTGAGTACAATGCCCCATTTGGCATGTACCTCATTAGACACTTGCAACAACTGGGGAGGCCACAAAAGTACCTCACAAAAAGGATCTTAGGCCTTAAATACTTGTCCTATATGTGGACAGACTCAAAAAACTCCAACTATTCCCTGTCTCATATCGCCTACTTAGAGGCGATCTCTGCTTGACTTACAAAGCCATGTCTGACCCAGCCCTGTTAGAAATGCTACATCTAAGAAACCCCATTCCCTCCACACTACACACTCCAGAGACCTCAACCTCATTACCACAATCAACAGAACATGCTGGAGGGGCAGGCTCATAACACAGAGGCTGGTCATGCTATGGAATAGACTTCCCATACATGTCAAACAGAGCACCTCACTGGCCATCTTCAAGAGAAATCTTGATAAGTGGATGGGAAATAGAAACTTCACCCTCGGGATCACTCCAGTGGCTCTACTCGACAGAGGTACTGGGAACTTAGTTGGGTGGCACGATGCCAGGGTAATCCTATGGGCTAGGCTTGTAAAGGCTCCAGGGCCATTAGCCTAGAACACACCTATGAACCTATGAATGGGAGTTTTCTTCAGAGGGTTACTGCTATAAGTTGTTAACAAGATTCATGCTGTAGTCATGCTGTCTCACTTACAGTTTCTACTTGCAAACTGTATGACTTTGAGCAAGCCACTTACCCAGACAGTACTCCAATGTCACCTCAAAAAATGGGTTACTTATGTCCAGTAGGCTTTCCCAATTTAAATAAAATAATAAATAAACAAATAAATAAATAAATAAATAAATAAATAGTACATGCGTATATCCTCAAGATTGTGGCCATTTTCCTAGTAGATTCAAAAGAAAGATAGACTGTGTAAATATCGTCTCATGCAAACAGTGTGTATAATTCCAATTATATTCTAAAAAAGTTATAAAGTTAATTAATTCAAATAATGAAGAATAACTGGTCAACACAAGTTCAGACTGAATACCAAACTGTGTGAATACTGTGTTCAGAATGGAGACATATCATTCAGGAGAAAAATAAGTTAAGTTTTGACTAATGTGATCCAGACAATTCAATTAAATTGAATAATTGTGGATTAGCATTTGATTGTATCACATGTAGGCTATATTGTACAGAACCAAATGTTTTACCGTACTGGACACATTTGGAAAAAAGAAAGAGAGAAATCTCACTCATTTAAAGAAGAAGGAATTAGCCTGCTTGCTGAACTCTTTCTCATGGGCACAGCCCAAGGAGTATTTCAGAACAGCAGTGTAATGGTTTTCATAGATAATATTTTGGTATAAAAAGCCAACAAAGAAAAATGCATAACACACTTACAATTCTTGCTGAGAAAATAAGAGAGAAAAAAATCATACTTTGATAAGAAAAAAATGCATTGCTAGCAGAAATTTTGTCCATATTCTTAGCTGAAGGCATCAAGCCAGACTTGGCTTGAAATGCAGAACTTTCAGCAATGAGGACACAAGAGAATAAAGCAGAACCAGATGCTGTGCCAGGGATAATAAATGATCTGCGATAGTCATGCCAAGAAGAAAATGGTTTGCAGTCTGTTGTGAAGGAAAACAAGAAGGTTATGTACCTAGGTATGTCAAAATAGCAGAATGAATTATGCGCAAATACAAATAAAAATAAATTGATGTTTAGTTATAATTTATTTTTTATGACTATTATGGGAAGGGTCTTATCAGAAAGCCAGACTTTGACCTGCTGGATGTATTCCAGAAAAAAGGGACCTTTTACAATGCTAGTCACACTGCAGTAAATAATACTGCAACTGCAGATCTATGCCATGTGTGAACTACATGGCAGGGAAAGATAATTTGCAGGTAGCTTAAACAGATTATTGTTAACTGGACAAACTATTATAATAAAGTAATATGGTGCATATGCACATGCACTGATTAAGGAGAACAATGGAAGTCATGTTAAGAAAAGGTACAGGATAGCAATAACTTGTTTGTTAACCAGTAGCCTCGTTGTTATTTTATTTGCATAAACACGGGGTACTAGGTAGGTGGCCTGTCCAAGAATACCTTTCAAACACAGTCATAAGAGACCTGACCTGCCAATTATAGCCTTAAGCAACTGCACACACTAATACAAATGTGGCCATTATAATGTTAACCAATTCTTTAAGCCAACAACAGTTTTATAGATTAAATAGACTAATAGGTAACTAGAGAGATAGAAAGATAGTGAGACAAATTCAAACTTTCACAGCTTCAAATTTCTTATGGTTGAGACCATAAGATCAATGTTTTGAAACTTCAAAATTTAAATTAAAAAAAAAATAAATAAAAGCAAAACAATTTTTTTTTATGTTTTTGGTGGGGGCAAGCCCCCTGCATCCCCCACTCCCCCTGCTAATTAAATATACTAAGTGTTGTAAAATAGAACTGGAAACAATTACACATCTTCTTGCTGCATGTGACACACTAATGGCACAGGGCCTGTACACTGAAATGCATAATAACGTGGCAAGATTGTTGTATTGGGGTCTGTGCAAACATTACAATACTGAAGTAGATGAGAAGCATTGGAAACATGAGCCACAAAGCATTATAGAGAACGATGTAGTTTATGTCACATGGGATTACCCATTGCAAACAGTTCAAAAATCAGATGTGAGAAAACTAAAGTAGCACATGAAAACAAGGCAAAAGTAGCACTGACCATTGAAATTGCTATACCCACTGATTACCATGTCTTACGTACAGAGAGACACAAAGTCATAAAATACCAGGTATGCAGCCAGAAAGGAGGGCAATCTGGAAGGATACCCAGAGAGTTCAAATAGTAGTAGGAGCAATGGGTCTGATAAAAAAGAATTTAGTCTTATTTAAATAAGCTACTGATATGTGTAACTCTGGATGTGGATGTTGTGAAGAGCACTTTTGGATAACATCAAAGATCGAAACAATAATAATTATTTCACAAAATTTAATCATACTTTGGCTTAGGTATGGGGTCCATTCCTGTCATTGTATTAGAAACCCAAAAGACTTGGAAAAGTTAAATAGAAAGCTATTCACTCTCTGTCACAGTTAAACACCTTAAAAAATACATACATAACATGTTTCACAAAAGCTATTAGTACATAACATGCAAACTTACACAATCTACAGCTGGAAAATTCTCTGTATGTAATTTTGCAGTAACGTTTAACCTTATGCAGCTGTAACACCATATACAATGAAAGGCATGATTTCAATCCATATAACTATAAAATATAAAAAATGTTGTCAAACATGCATCACAGTCATTTGCTAAACAAGAATGTCATAAAACACTATCAGATGTGCACCTAAATAATGTTAAAGACAGTAGACGGTACACCATTAACATGCTCAAAGCATGCGAGTCAGTAAATGTGATATGTTTGCTCAAGGTATATAACAATAAGATACACTTGTCATTAAAACATAATTGCAAGATGATATGGCCCATAAGATGTATTTATATTTTGTACAATAAACTAATTGAGGGTAGCAAGTATACAGTCATGATCATGCAGTATTCCCAATGTCCTATTATCAATATGTATTTATAATAAGAATAGAAGACCATGTGTGGGCCACTATATCCATCATACAGTGTCATTAGGTCACTCTGCTGAATTATATGGCATGCAATATGCAAAGTTTATCTAAGAAAATGCTATTACTTGTTCAGTTATCAACCAGCCATCAGTATGCAAGCAAAACACGCATGTACAAAACTAGCAGACATACATATCATAACAAGGATGCCCTAACACTGAAGCATACACTAACACATTGCTAGTTTCCAAACAACTTGTTACACTGTAAGCTCACAGTGGCATTAACAGCATAATATTTACAATACAGGCTTTGGTATAAACTGCTTAACATATAACTGATCACAAAGTCAAGCAAAAAGCTTAATTCTATGGCCCATTATTTGTACATGAGACTTACACATTTGTGTTGAGGTGTCAATATGACAATTGTTGTCAACTATAACCTTGGTTTGTGTGCAAGTAATGTGTCATGTTGACATTCCCTTAATATATATATCTATCTATCTATTGATAGTGTGTATATATACACACAACGCACACACACACACACACACACATATATATATATATATATATATATATATATATATATACATTTATATATATATATATATATATATAGAGAGAGAGAGAGAGAGAGTAAAAAGAACAAGCAGTGAATAAACTTAAAATATATATGCAAATAAGATGAGCAATGCAACATAATTAATGGCTGACATCATGACATCATACAATTGGAATGCAACACAACACCTTAGAACAAGTGAACAATCATAACCACAGTGACATCATGTCACATCTACAAATTTAGTGTATGTCACACACATTATTGTTCATCAAGTAATGTGTCACTGTCACCACCTACATTTCTATTATGCTTATTGATATACCTTCACAATTCAAACGCCGTAAACATGATCATTAATTATGGCACAAACAGACATAACTGAACAGTATTATTGACTTTATGCACAACAATTATAGAAGGAATACAATTTGTGTTAATCAGACCTTCTTAAGGCTGTTGGAAGTACAAGACATGTTGAACTGAAGTGTATGTCAGAACTTGTCTGCCAACACCATTTAGAAAGTTGAGACAGCAGTCACCCATTCAGTAATGGAATAAGCAGGCTATTCACAACATGGGGGATTATGAGCAGCTCGCTAATCATAACCCACTTATTATGTGCTCGACACATGGATCCCAAGAAATTCACCTTGACAGAGAAACTTGAGAGGTGAATCTTGGCATGAGGTGAATCTTGGCATCCACGTCAAGAACACAAAATTAAGGGTTATGATTGGTGAGCAATCATAATTCTTTGTAGTGAATGGTGCTTTATCTGCTCTATGTAGTACTACTTAAAGGGAAAAATTGCTAACTGCTTTCCTGGCTTTCAAAGCCATAAATCACTTAGTGATTGCAGTCGAGAGAGGTACTGTGATGTTGTCTGTTACATTTACACTTACCTGACCATACTGCTCAACTGTCCAGATTTTTGCAGGGCATCCAGAATATCGCTTCATATTTTTGATCTGTTCTTCATAAAATATGTGCTTTGTGGATGAACCATCAAAGACTAAGGTACTAAATGACAAACATTTGAGTTTCATTGTTTGCATTCTTGAGATTATGCAGGTGAACACACACACTGTTATTTTAGCAAGTCTCTTTTAAGTCCTTTTTAGGGACATGCTAAGGGTATAGACAGCAGGAAGAAACAAATGTTGTGGTCTGCCACTGATAATAAGTACAAGCAGATGTTACTGTTTAGCATGGGACTCACCCTTAACAATTTTCATAAGAGGTGCTTAACATTTGTTAAGGTTGGGTCACATGCCATTCTGGCATTTAATTGGCTTGTCTTTTTCTGAATATAAGAACATAATCAGTCCATTCTATTCATTAAATAACAGTCAACAAACCACACCTACTATTCCAACAACACAATCTTCTAATAAAACATTATGACAATTACACCTGAATGTTTGACAGGCTAGGTATAACACAGCTGTCAGTAAACACCAATTACAATTAAAACAGTAACTCAATCAATGTATGAAACAGTATGACAGTTATGCATAGATGTCTGTCATTTAGGTTGTGACTTAAAAAAAACTGCCATTATCAAACATACCCTGTGTCTAACTCAAAGGACAACATTGAAATTAAATATATATTCTTAGTTACATGAAGTTAATGACTATCGCACTTAACTTGCAGATGCATTATAGTAGGTAGTCTGTCTTTAAGATTAGCATGCCTGAAGCTGCAAACAAAACTGATTTTTTTAACTACGTTATAAGAATTTCTGGGGAAATGAATGTTGACAGTTATAACACATCTCTCTCTCTTTCTCTCTCTCCACTGGTCCTCCAGCCTGTGCATATGCACGATGCACAGAGCTCAGTTTCAGGCCTGGCTGCCATAGCTGCATAAATTCATAGATTGTTACTAGGCAAATGACCTGAGGGTCCTTTCTAATCCTAGACAAGTTTTCATAAAAGAATAATGAAGTCCTGTATACAAATAGGACATTGAGGGGCAGGCATTTATAAGCTACCTTTGTCCATAATGGACATGGGTGAAAGGCCCAGAGTAAATTTCCTATCCCCCATCCACTGGTATAGGTTGTGGTTAAACTGGGTAATAGATTAACTCAGATTCACATGGATGGGGAATAGAAGGACATGAGATTCAAATCTGAAACTCTAACATATGTCTGCACTCTAACCCAGACACCTACCTTCCTAGCTAACACATCTTGCTTTGTCATCACCTACAAAAAGGACAAAAAGATGCATTACTGCCACAGAAGGATTATGTCCGGTCAATATATGATGTTCATTTTATACAAACCAACAGTGAAAAATAGTGAGCATCATATGTCATCTAGTCTTGACATGAAATACAGTTTTACGTTTCGTTCTGTACACACGAGGAATACTATATACAAACTTGAAGAAATGAGATTCAAAGCTACAACTCTCATTTATGTTTGCACTACTACTCTGAAACCAATTTCTCTAGCTACTTCATATTGGTGGAATGTTAGTTAATAAAGTTATCTGTATGACTATACAGGGAAAAATTAAACACATGGACTAGTGCTTCTAAATTACAGGAAGGGTAAAAGAACAGTCAAGCTTCTGCCATATGCTGTGCATTTGAAACACAAATGCATACAATCTTGACTGCATGCCAAGGTATTACCTACAGAAATAATAAACAGCTATAGCACTTCAAAACTCAGAATCTCATACTTTGCAATAGAACATGTGGATGCACTCAACATGCATAATTACACATGATAGAAATTCTTTTTCATCACTGGTATTTAATACTTCAACATGTAAGTTAATTAGGAGGGCAGTCAATGTGAAGAATGAATTATGACATAATATTGTGACATTCAAAATATACAGGTAACCTATGTATGAATTGCCCAGCATTTACATATATAGCCATATTGACACAGGCAGGATGTTTCTAGAACCTTTATGGATAATGGCAATAGTCATCTGTGACCTAAGTGCTATAGGCAATTATATAATACGTACATACTAGATGTGTAAAAAGGTTTACTACAACTCCCAGGCAGTTGAGTGTGTCGGATAGCCCAAAACACTTAAATAGTGTAAATGTTGAATCCAAATAATGCCAAACAGCCACAGAAATGCTGAAAAAAATGCTGGATCTAAGTAATAACAAGCAATTTAATGAAAAAACAACTGGTAAGCGCTTTCATCCCACCAATACAGAACTTCATCAGACAAATGACATATAAACTCCAACAGTATTTAATTGATTCTAACATAGCCACATGTACAAGAATACATAAAACCACGCCCCCTTAAACACATATAAGGTTAAAATACTTATATAATATGTACTTATAATCCAATTTAATAGTATAGTAAACAATAAATATGTGCATTCTAAAATTATAAATATCTAAATATGTATCTAAAAACTGTATACCAAATATAATATATATAAATATAAGGTATATAAATATAAGGTTCATAATTATCTAAGCAAGGCTTTTAGTCTCAATAATGAACTAATTAAGATACTTTCATTAAGTCCTGGCCAATTGGCAGCATCTAAAAATAGCTGCCAATACAATTCTTTTTTCTCTAATAACATAGACCAAGCACTTCCTCTTATTTCAATAGAAATATGATCAATAACAAAAAAATTAAAGGAATGTGTCTCATTCTCAACCAAGTGCTTGTAAAGTGCATTTGTTTCCTTCTGTTTCCTTATTTCATACAAATGTTCATATATACGATTCTTTACTTTCCTATTGGTTTTACCAATATAGAAACTGTTACATTGTTCACACATAGCACAATAAATAACTCTCTCAGAATTGCAATTGTATTTGCCCCTCAATTTAACCATAAAATTATTAATTTCGAACACATGTCCCTCTTTTATATTTTTACAAAAATTACAAGACCCACATTTTCCCAAACGGGCACCATCAAATTTAGCAATGGGGGTTCTTTCAAAATAATTTTTTAAGTTCATACCCCTCCTAAAAACCATTGTGGGTCCCTCACCAACATATCGTCTCAAACTCTTATCCTGTTTTAAGATAGCCCAATTTTTATTTAAAATATTTCTAAGCTCAAAAATATCCATAGTGTAAGTAGTAATAAAAGATGTATTATAATTTCTGTTACTGCTGTCCTATTCAGTATTAATAAAACTGAACCTGGTGTCCTGCTGTAGTGAACATTTAGCTAACAATGAAGTAAAAAAAATCCTTTCTCTCTTATTAACTACTTCTAAAACTATCTCAGTAACAAATCTTACAGGATATCCCCTTTTTACAAACATATTTTTCAAAATGTCACACTCAGTGAGGAAATCATCAAAATTGGATGTCATTCGTGCTGCAAGAACAAGTTGACCCTTCACAATAGCTTTCTTTTGCTTAAATGGGTGACTATTGGTATAATGTAATAAAGAGTTACAGTATGTCTCCTTCCTGTAAATTTTTGAAATAAATTTATCGTTTATGTAATCTTTCATTAATAAAATATCTAAAAATGCTATCTCTTGTAAATTAACATTATGAGTAAACTTAAAAAACTGAGTTGTCGAATTAATATAAACCATAAATTCATTAATTTTCTCATAGGGTCCATCCCATAAAATAAAAATATAATCTAAAAAGCCACAGTAATATTTAATATTAGAATAAAATATGGAAGGGAATAAAAATTTCCTTTCCCATTGGGTTACCACTATATTAGCATATGTGCCACCACAGGCAGATCCCATGGCAACACCTTCTTGTTGTAAAAATATTTCATTTTCAAATAAAATATAATTATTCTTTAAAACCATCTCCATAAACTGTAAATATAATAACACCTTAAAATTATCTACTTTCTTAACATATAAATATTCTTCAAACCATTCCAATTCAGTTTCATGGGGGATAGTGGAATATAAATCTTTAATGTCTATAGTCAAAAACATATAAGAATGCTTAAAAGGAATTTCATTAATAGCTTTTAAAAAACTCCACAAATCTTTACAAATATGGCTTTTACTATATACAAGGTTATTTAATTTACTGTCTAAATATTTAGCCACAGGTTGGGTAATACTGCCTTTAGAATTTACTATCGGACGCATAGGTGGTTGCATCATATTTTTATGTAACTTCGGTAGCCCAAAAATTACTGAAAGCTTTGGATGCATAACTGTAAGGTAATTCAATTCATCTATTGAAATAGATCCTTCTATAAATAAATCACGTAATTCATTTTTAATTTTTACATATGCCCCATTTAATTAATAGAAGATTTAATATAGGTGTTCCCATTTAAAATGTAAGCCCTCTTCTTATTATAGTCCTTAACATACATTATAACTGCGCCTCCCCCTTTATCTGGTTTCATAATTCTCACTTTATGTAAGAAACTACCAATTTCATTAATAAGTTGCTTTTCTTTTAACTCTTCTATATTTACACACCTGTACCTAGATGTTGAACTCCGAATATCAAGTTCACACATTTTTTCAAATAATGAAACCATAGGGTGTAATGGGGGATTATAGGTGGCAAAAATGGTAAGGGGGTTCAAAATCTGTTCAGAAAAAGAATTTTGAAATAGCACTTTTAAATTTAATTTTCTAGTAAAACTTTCAAATCCATAAGTACATTAGCTCAGTCACTATGTTGCCAGGATACAAATATAAAACCTTTTTCCAAGATATCACAATAATCAGTATGCCATGTTAGATCTGAAAAATTATATACATTAAAATCTCCTAAAGAGTTAAAAACTATAGAACAAGGGGGTAATATATGATCAAAAGAATCTGTTGCTGTGAGTGGCAGAACTACATCATCATGTAATACCTGAAGATTGTCATAACTTAATCTCTGTTGTTCCAACCTCTGTTTTAAGGTTGTCTCCCCCTCACATTCATTTTCCCTTCTCTGTTCCACCGATTGTTTATTCACTGTGGTGATTGATACCCCTCCCCTCTCATATTCTCCATTGGGGTATTCCTGTTCTTTAAACATTCTGAATGTCTCAATGGAGGGTATTCCTCTTAATCTAAAAAAGTTTCATCATCTTCTATATGTGAGTGTTGTGTTTCAGCAGTATTCAAATTATTTCCAAAATGTTTGTTAAATGTATTACCCCATTCTTGTGAAGGTGGTGGGTTAGGATATGCTACACCTCTACTATACTCCATTTTATCTCTGTTTAGTTTCCTAACCTTACGGGTTCTAATTGCTAAAGCCAGAGAATCAATATTCTTAAAAATCTTTACATGTTCATTTTTAAAATCATTATACAATCTATGTGCACATATTGCATTGTCTAACTCGGTTACAATTTCAATCAATTAATTAATTAATGTATCATTGTGTTTAATAATTAAATTCATGTAGTTATAACCATGTTGGTCAAACAATGAAGTAAGTTCATTAAACAAAGCAGAGTCAGCTTTTAATCCATTTGGGTATCGCCACAAGCGTAACCCCTTTGGGACAACTTTTTCTTTAATGCATTCATGAAAGTATGTGTTATCTAGTTGCATTCTCTTAATTTTTGTTAAATAATAATCAAACTCTTCTAATAAGAAGTATAAACTTTTGTTACCAGTTTCAGTCCTTTGTGCTAAGCCATTATTTAAGGAAACTGTTGCTGTTAACCAGTCTTTTAATAAAGGTATTGCTGCAGTATTTTGTAATGGTTGATCGACATGTGTACTACGCTGACCACATGGAATAGAGCTGTTGCTGACATTACAATCCGTATGAACATTACTGTTCATTGAACAAGAAGGTAAGTTGTTTTGTAGAGTTACATCATTCAGGGTTTGCTGAAGCTGTGTAGATGCTGAAGTACCTTCACCAAAGACGTTAGGAAAACGTCTGACATCACTAGAGGGCGTAGAAAGAAGCGAGTCAACTTTTTTGTTCAAATTTTGAACAATGTTAGATAAATCCACCACCGCTTGCTGTAGAACAGTAAAATCAGAGCCCTTAGATGAGAGCTCAATAGAGGCATCCAAACTAGTCTCTTCTGCCATCACAAACCAACAAAGAAAAAGAAAACGAACAAAAACACAAACTGCGCAACTCCCAGGCAGTCGAGTGTGTCGGATAGCCCACAACACTTAAATAGTGTAAACGTTAAATCCAAATAATGCCAAACAGCCTCAGAAATGCTGAAAAAAACACTGGATCCTAGTAATAGCAAGCAATTTAATGAAAAAAACAACTGGTAAGCGCTTTCTTCCCACCAGTACAGAACTTCATCAGACAAATGACATATAAACTCCAACAGTATTTAACTGATTCTAACATAGTCACATGTACAAGAATACATAAAGCCATGCCCCCTTAAACACATATAAGGTTAAAATACTTATATAATATGTACTTATAAAAGTTCTGTATTGGTGGGATGAAAGCACTTACCAGTTGTTTTTTCTATATTAATTTCTGTTTCTGTTTAATACAGTTTAATTTCTCCAAGACTTTAGCATTTCTAATACCATGTTGGGAAAAAAACCCATTACATAAAGAATGATTAAAGTTCATGAAATTAGTATTGTTTCAGTCTTTGATGTTAGCCAAAAGTGCTCTACACATCACACGTAATGTGCTCAGAATTGTCTCCTTCGGTTCATATGGAGTTACATGCATCGGTAGCATATCAAAACATAACTGTAAATTATTTTTTATGAAACTAATTGATCATACTACTGTTGGTACTGTCTGGGTATCCTTCTTCCACATTGCCCTCATTTGTGCCTGCAAAGCTTGGTATTTTATAACCTTGTGTCTCTCTGTATGTAAGACACTGTAATCACAAGTTGTAGCAATTTCAATGATAAATGCTACTTTTGTCTTCTTTTCATGAACTGCTATATCTGGTTTTCTCTCATCTCTATTTTGAACTGTTGGTAATGGGTGAACCTGTACTGTGTGTGACAGGTTTATGGAAACCAATGACTTCCGAGGATTTCCGTAAGTTGCATGTTCACTGACTAGTTTACAGATACTCTCAGATGCTTCATAATATAGTAATAGTTGTTAGTACATTTAATCTGATAGAAGCAACGAGGATGACTTTGACTGTTCGTTGTTTATTGTGTTGATACATAGCCATGACTGCATAACAGTTCATTTTAGTATGAATGGGCATTTTCTTCACTGTCTCTGTATAACCTCCAATATTTCTGCTGCATACGATATAACGATGTAACATTTGTCATGATCCGTGTCTCTAACTGCAGTTGTATATGACATACAGCTGACATTCTTGAGTATATATGCTCATTAAGTTTGGATGTGTTTGTAACTATGGAACTACCATCATTGTAGCAAAGGGTGTGTGGTTGTTTTTTTCCACTTGTTATGATATTCTCTACCATGGGGTTAAATCCCATGTATGACATATGTAACTGTTTTAATGGACTGTTATAAGTGATGATGTTGTTACATTTATTACATATTCAGACATAGTTTTAATATCCACTCTGCTCTTCTATATATAACAGTAACATACATGAAAACATTATTTTGCATAGCTTTGCATTGTAAGCGAGAATCAAGAAAGTCATGTGACACATGCTTGTAACATCATCATGTCAGTATGTGAGCCCCATATAAGGTATAACATGTGCATATCACATTGTCTTCCATATAACAATCAGAACTAGGGGAGACAATTTCTCACGCACAGAGAATTAAATTATAATTGAGGCTCTGTGCCAGAATGCCTGCAACCTTCTTGGATGGACAGGAAATACTGTGCAAAGGAATAAAGGGTGGACAGGCCTTGCAAACATGATCAGTAGAGTGGGAGGTCACAATAGATCCAGAGAGACCTGTTGGTGACATTCCTCTGGCATGATCATCCATGCAATTAACAAAATATGTTCTCATGAGAGGGCGAGGAATGCCACTCGAGTTAGGTCATCTTTGAATTCCACAGATGAGATAACAGTGTTCCTGGCAACATATCATACCTTTACTCATAATCACTGAATACCTGGAGGAGGTATTGAAGCAGGTGTTCCAAGAAGTACATTTAAGTCCTGAATTCCAAAACATTGCTGCATGCACACTACCTCATTAAGAATCTTTATTTCTCAACTATTAATGTATTGTTATATGTGTATTCCAGCAGCAGAATTGCACAGTGAACATGGAAACGCACATGATATGGATGCACAACGTAGGTGTTACAGCATGTAATCTTACCAACACTATACATGCATGACACTCCCAGCAACATGTGTGATGTTTTGGTTTTTCAAATGCTTAGGTTCATAAACAACTGCACAGCAGCAACACACATCAAGTAAGTGTCTCCATATACTGCTACTGTGATCCACAGCTTTCTGTGTCACTGCCACCTGTTATGACAGTGAAGTATACTCACATGTTGATTTTTTCCTACCATCGTAATGTATGGTAACACCATCGCAAGACATGTGCCATGCAGCTGCACATACAGACAGACCACGTATAGTTGTATGCCTTGTTTATAGGGTGCATCATTTTGTAGTACAGCTGTGATGTATGATATTCATGTTGCAGCATTCTGTACTCAGGTTCATCTGGATAACATGTGCAATGTGTGTCATGTAAGTGTGTCTGTATCCTGTTAATCTGTGCCATAGTTGTCCTGTGCCTCTGCCTACATTCATGACTATGAAACATTCCCATATGTTGACGTTCATGTGCCATGTCATAGTACAGGATCTGCATTATAACAGATGATATTCTCCCCAGACAGAGAAGATGAAGTTGGCAAGACATTCCATCTCATTAATACGTATTACTACTGTTAATCCCATCTGTGCCCTTCATGACTACTGTGTTCTTGTTCACCTGCCTAGAATACCAACAATCTGTACATCAACCTTCGTCATTTGGTAAGGGTTTATATTATCTTACCAAATGTTGGAATGCTACATAATGGCTGCTATGTGCTTAATGATGATATTTTGATATCTATTTTTCCCCATGACAGTTGCATTTCAACCATCACCTCTGTTAGTGCAGTCATATGAAGACATGTCTGGTAGGGTTTAGTATTGTATTAGTCTCATTTATCTTATGTGTTCAATATGTACTGCACATGTCATCGACCTGTTACATAGGGTCCCTGCACCATGCACAGGCACAGTATCCCAGTAAGTCCATATCCCCATTAACATTGTAGTCATATAGGTGTCCCATATGTCATTACTGTAGATCACTGACTATATATATATATATATATATATATATATATATATATATATATATATATATATATATATATATATATATATATATATATATATATATATATATACATATATATGTAGCTAGATAACACATGCATATATGTTACTGAGCACATGCAAGATCAGTGCCATTTTGTACAGTCAGTCAGAGTTAATGCAGGCATGAATGGAGATGCACGTAAGAGTGTGTTTGAAGTAATAAGTGAGTCAGTTAGTTTAAGTACATGTTCCAGTTACAGTTTTTGATGTGCTTATGTACAATAAATGTCTTGAACCCATTGCAACACTTTATCTTCTCTTTTGAATACATGAGAAAAGTGACATTGTTTCAGAATGGGATCTGAAGTTGAAGCGGCTTAGAAACCATGAGGCACAAAGTTAGAAGTGGAGAAATATACAGGAATGAACTCACAAACATGTCAGCAGTTATTCAAAGGTACTTAAACTCATTTAAATATTTTTTTCAGTCACTGAATAAGTGGCAAAGCATTCAAAATGTTCAAAATAATTACCAAGATAAACAAAATGTCCGAAATAGTGGCATTATGATAAAAGTATTTGAAATAATTACAGAAATGTTTGCAATAATTTCCAAAGTGTTTAAAATGTAGAAAAGCACTAAAACGACCAAATATCTTCACACTGTACTACTTTTTCGCATTTACTAAAGCTATTTGAAGTATCCAAAGTTTCTGGAATGTTCACAATATTTGCAGTGTTTAAAGTGTTGAATTAAAGCCATTTCAGAGAGATTGCTTGTTTTGGGGCATAATTACAAGTACCTGATCTATGCTTATATTTAAATGAATGTTGTCGTTATGGCAGAGGGATTTTGCAGACCTGGATCACTGGTGTTTGATAACAATATTGCAGGGAACTGGAGAATGTTTGAGCAAGAATATGATATTTTCAAACAGGCTGCATTTTCTGATAAAGATGCATGTATGAGAGCATTTATACTTCTTAATTTAGCTGGCTTGGAAGCCATTGAGAGGAACGTTCATTTGTGTATGCACCTGCTGTGTATGCAAGGGAGGGGAAAAAATGCCATATTGTGATACAGGCTGAAGACCCTGAGTTCTTAAAACATAAATTGAGAGAAATGAGTAACCCTCAGATGAATATTTTATTTTAACATTTGTTTACCGGAAAAATCCGACTTGGAACAAAACCTATTTTAGCAAAGACCCAGGGAGAAATGCTCCAGACATATGTCTTTGTAACATGGGAGGAAACCAGAGCACCTGGAGGAAAAACATATGAACACAGGGAGGACATGCAGACTCCACACAGAAGGTACCCCAGCCAAGAACTGAACTGGAGAACCTCTTGCTGTGAGGTGATGGTGCAACCGCTGCACCACTGCACCATCCGTTACAATGGAAAGGCACATATTTTACACAAGAAATCAAAAGCTTGGTGAAGCTACAGCAGCATATATTACTGACAGAAATAAAGCTAAAACTTGCAGATTTGGAGATTTATGAGATGAGTTGATAAAAGACATGTTTGTGTGCAGTGTTACTAATGATGCAGTGAGAAAGATTTTGCTTCAAGATAGTGATTTAACATTGAGCAAAGCCATAGAGATTTCTCAGATACATGATATTACAGAAAATCACACAAATATGCTTAAGAATAAGAAAAGCATGCATACACTATCCACCAGTGCAAATGTTGATAGTGTACAACACAAAGTTAAGATGGAAAAGAAGTATAAATCAATGGGTGTGGCAACATCCGACCTTAGCTATAAACCAAATGGGGCCTCAGCAAGCAACTTTATTGTTACCTGCAATAATTGTGGAGGTAGTCATGAACCTAAATGAGAGAATTGCTTAGCTTTTGGTCAGCAATGTCACAAATGTAAAAAGTGGAATCATTTCAAAAGGCTTTGCAAGTCTAAGGTGCTGCATTATTTAAGTAAAAGAGAGTATCTGAAGAAGCAAGTAGATCAGATAGAAAGCTGCAAGCAAACTTTTTATGTTGATGGTGTCTATGTGGTCCATGAAACAGTTAATACAGTACAGCAAAGAGTGAAATATCTTGTACTGTATGAATTAATGGGAAACAAGTAGAGCTTAAAGTAGACTCTGAATCTAAGTGCAATGTTATATCAGCACAGATGTTTGCTAAAGTACAAGCTGGTGACAAACTTGATTCTGCAAAGTGTGCAAAACTAGTTGCTTATGGTGGGGAAGAAATTCAAACTCATGGTGCAGCAGTTCTCACATGCCATTCTGCTGGAAACAGGTAGACTTGCAGTTTCACATAGTCAAAAGAAAAGTGCAGTCTCTGTTAGGCCTCAAAGACAATTTGAGAATGGGTCTGATTTCATTTAATAAAAAGATCCACCATCTAAGAATGAACAACAATGATAGTTTTATACAGAATACTTGTAGTGAATATGCTGATATTTTCAAAGACGAGCTTGGCAAACTACCAGTCAAATATTCCATGAAGTTAAACCATGCAGTAAGCCTAGCTGTCAGACCAGCAAGGAATGTTCCGGTGGCAATGCAGGGCAAAGTAAAAGAACTTGACAAAATGCTGAATTTAAGTGTCCTTATTCCAGTAGAAGAACCAAATGAATGGATATCTTCCATGGTTGTATCTCATAAGAAAAGCTCAGATGATATTCGAATATGTATTGATCCGAGAGTCATCAAATGTTCATGAACTCAGAAATTAAACAGCTTCAAACCCAATTCTCCAGAAGCTGAAACATGTTATCAGTCAATGATGGCCAGCACGACAAACCAGTCTATCACTTGACATACAACAGCGTTTTCCTTACTGAGAAGAGCTCATGATGGAAGATGGAATCATCATCATGAAAGGTCCTAAAGTGGTAATTACTAAACCATTACAACAGGAACATATCAAAATTTTGCATCGTGGTCACCTGGGCACTGATCCAACCAAAAGAAGGGCAAGAGGCAAAGTATTTAGGCCTTCTATGTCAAAAGATCTAGAGAAGGAAACTCTAGCATGTACAATTTGCAATAGTACTAGACAGCACCAACAAAAAGAACCACATCAGCTAAACTAGATTCCTGAATTACCATGGTTGACAGTTGCTACTGATATTTTCGAATGGAATAGTCAGCATTATTTAGTGTTAATAGACTCTTATTCAAATTGGTTTGAAATTTACCTTCTTCCTAACTTATTGTCCAGCACAATTATTACTAAGTTGAAGAGAATTTTTTCTGTCCATGGTAGTCTGCACAAAGTCATATCTTACGATGGTGCACAGTTTACAAGTCAGATGTTTAAGAAACTTACTGAGTCTTGGGAATTTTTTCATATTACTAGTAGCCCAGAGTATCCACAGGCCAATGGATTAGCTGAGAGTGCAGTTCAAAGTGCAAAATGTTTGTTGGAGAAATCCAAGAGAAATGGTACCAATGTTTTTCTTAACTTACTCAATCTCAAAACATTAACTGAGATAACTTGCTTGATTCACCAGCTCAGAGATTAATGTCCAGACAGATGAGAACAACTTTACTGATTAGTAAGCAATTGTTAATATCAAGTGCAAAGAACAACAGAATGGTCAAGGCTCAACTTTTGAAAAAACATCAATCACAAAAGTTGTACTATGATAAGTCCAGCAAACCTCTCAGACCATTAAGACAAGGTGAGATTGTGAGAATGCAAACTTTTAAAGGATATGACCGAATGGGTATTGTCAAAATTCTTTGTGAAGACTGGATATCTTACATCATAGAATTTAAAGGAATGGATTTCAGAAGGTATCAAAGACATATACTTACAGTCTCTGAAACAGTGACGCAGAAGATGTCCTGTGCCAGAGGCACTATTTCTCAGAGCAACTCTACACTTTTTTCCAATTCCAGAGAACAGTGTACCTTCTTCAAGTGGTCCTGATGTATCCCCTGAAGTTTCAATTGAGAAAGAATCCCCAGAGACTGTCCCTGTTGCTAAACCCAGTCAAAGTTTTGTGTGACCAAATCTGGTAGAATTTCCTGACGCAATCCGAAATGCACAGTGACTTGAACTTCAGTTCTGATTTGTTTATCAAATGTTGATGCGATATCTAGCATGTAAAATGTTTTATTCTCCTATTGCATGTCGAACAAATTAAAGACGGAGGATGTAGTTCATTGAGTATATTGTATCTAGTCAGCCACTGTAGCTAAATAGCATGTGCATATAAGTTACTGTGAATGTGCAAGATCAGTGCCATTTTGTACAGTCAGTCAGAGGGAATGCAGGCATGAATGGAGATGCACATTCAAGTGCATATGAAGTAATAAGTGAGTCACTTAGCTTAAATACACTTTCCAGTTACAGTTTCCAATGTGTTTATGTACAATACATACATTGAACCCATTACAATGCTTTATTGTCTCTTGAATACACAAGAAAAGTGACAATTACTGAGGTGTATCATGTGATCTGTGTGAATATATGTGACCAGTGTCATCTCTCTCTCTTTATATAGCATGTCCATTGACTGCTTCCTTCAATAACCCATCCGCTGATCCTGAGGTAGGGTGTAATGTGCCTCACTGTGAAAGCACAGCCCAAGGCACACAGACCACTGATTTGGTTTTATTGTCTGTCCCAGAAGTGTACAGCCATGTGGGTCATGCTGTAGCCTCAGATATGGAGAAAATGTGGCCGGTCATTCTGATGATGTTGGGACATCAAATGCCAGACATGATAATGTCTGTGACCTGGCATCCCATGTACAGTCTAGTAGTGATGGTGACTCTTCCATATGATAGAACATTACTGCCCATAGCAGTATATGTGAGAGTGTAGCTGGTGTCCATGGATGCATGTCAAAGGGTGTCTGCTTTCTATTACAGGTGAATGAACATTCACAGCGATGTGATGGATTTGATCTTCATTGTACCTGCCACTGCCACTAATCATGTAGCACATCAGCTATGTGTGTTATCTGAAGATTAGGAGCGCATACATGGACAGGTCATGGCAGCACTGGCCGCACAACATAACAGTGTGTGTTATTTTTTGCATGCTCAATTGAAAGTCTTGTTATAGTGGTACTAGAGCAGTGCCATAGTACTAACCGGGCATTATCTGTCCTAATTGCACTAAGAATGTTACCCCCCACTGGGAGATGCAGACCCCCTCTCATTAAACACACACTTGGCCATCAGACATAAATATCTGTGCTGCAATGTGCACACACATCTGATGTTGGCCAATCCACTGTGAGCCCAGCAGTCACATCTGGATGGTCACATCACTGTCCTGTTCCTTATCACACTGTGTCCACACATGCTAGTGTCACCACATCCAGCTTCTCAGTAGAGCAACATGGTCTGAGTGTTTCTGGATGTGGCAGGGGTACCCAGAATCATAGTGTGAGCCATCAGACTGGGTGCCCTAGACTGCATTAGAGTGACACTGACAGATGATCCATTTTGTGTCATTCTGAAGTTATGGCAATGACGATTGTTGTGATGACCACTGGCAAATTAATCTGTATGTGCTTGTTCAAATTTCTGATGCCACAGGAGTTTCTGATTATTTCTCTGACCTAGGTTACTAATTTGTGATATCTATTACCTTTTTGACAGCGAAATATATATTTCTCTGACCTAGGTTACTAATTTGTGATATGTATTACCTTTTTGACAGCAACATATGTTAGTAATGATATTGCCAATAGTAATGCAATATGTGATCATGCTTTCATGTTGGCATCATTTGATAGCTGACAAATGGAGGTGATGTATATACATTTTCCTTGTTGTTTGCCATTCAGACATGCACAACTATGCCTCTGAGTGCCTACCTGTGTCACCTATAGCATTTTAATATGGTACTATACATGTCAATCCCCAGCACTGACTGCATTTGATTGTACCTGTTTTCATTTTCAATCACCATGCTTACTTATAGTTCCCATGTGTGTCTCCCCATATCTGACTGAATATGCACACATATCTATATATACCTATGTTGCTGTACTCCCAGCACTTATGTATGTTCCATGCATGTTGTATGGCCACAGTCACTTATGCTGTTCATGCTTGCACACACATTATCTGGAAATTACCCATCTTGCAGCGATAACATGTGCAAGGAGGCAGCACTGTTAGTGTATGACCCCTGTTATGGGTAAGGATTTTCTGATATATTCCCCATGCACATCACAAACCTAGAGTTCTTTTCATAGTGGCAGTTTGATGGTTAACATTCCTTGCTATTAATCTTCATAATGATATCCTACCAGTCCAATGACAACTTCTGTTGTGCACACCTCATGTATCCTACATATGTGCCTGTGTGTTTTCCTTCAGTGATGTACCTCATCAACAGTCTTCCTGCATTCATGTTTTCTCTCAGTTTTTATAAACATTTATACAGGTATATCTTAAAAGCTTATGTTATATATGATGTTCAATGTGTACTCCTCATGGGTCATTTTTATTAGTTGTGATCTGTGCAGCTGTAGTGGGGCAATACATGAACAATAATAACTTATGTACCTCTGGCTTGTCATGACTCAAAGGTGTGTGTGTCAGATGTTGTTACCTTGCTTAAAACATTTACGACATCCTCCATCACCCATGTCTATTTCTTCTCCCCTTTGCATCCCCCTGATCATCCCCTAATAGCTGTGATATGTTAACTTCAGATATCTGGGGTTCTTAGGTTAGGTCACCCACACCTGTAGCTGGCAAGCTACTATGCTTTGTTGTTAATATGTTATGGAGCATGGCACACATGGCAATCATCTGTAGTGCCTTTTCAGGTATGTATTGCAGTACACCCTGACTGTGTTCAGATGTCTGAATCTTGATTTCAGCACAGCAAACACAAGTTCAGTGGTATTTCTTACTGCAGTATGTGTGATCTATTGTGTGAATCCTAAGCAGGGTTTGATGGGTCTCTGTATGATGTCATTAGCCAAGGCTCAAGTGGATAACCACAGTCACCTGTTTGTGGGAAGAAGATAACACATATGTCATCATGCATGCTATCAACAGGTGTGGATTCTGAGCACACCACCTGGCAATTCAGCAATGACCACCCCTTTCTATTCATGTAAAGTTATGCTTCAAGTACACCAGGGGGTTTAATAGAAATGCGGGTGCAGATTGTTGCACTGAGGGCACATGGGAAGTTGGCAGTGGCATAGAAATGTTGCATGGCAGTTCTTCACTCTGCAACTGTAAATGGGAAGTGGATGTATTCATCCACATTGTTGCACATTTCTGCCAGGAAGTGTGAAAGGATGCAACTGGCAGCTGTCTGGACACTTCTACAACATATTTCACTGAAATGTTCCAGAGGCCAGTATACCTAGGTTCAGGCAAACTTTGGTTTCTACAGGTATGAGGTTTCCTCGCAATGCATGTGCATACACATGCAGGGGGCACATGATACACACATCCTGCACCAGTTGTCTGTCTAAGCGGTACCTTTTAATTATTTTCTGTCTTAGCAGTTGACTTAGTTGTAGTCTGGCTCAGTGTCTAGCTGCCTGCTATCCAGGACGCATTTCTATATCTTTCTGTTTGATTTGCAGTACCCCAGCCTGCTGTAGAACATTAAATGCTGGTTTCATTTTTTTTTTTTTTTTTTTTTTTGTGAGTAATGCTGTGGATTCCACAGAATTCAGTAATACTCATATTGCGCTTCTGGTGTATAAATACAGAAAATATGGCCTCCACTGAGTGTTTTTATAAAGTTGTCTGCAAAGCACTATGTCACATTTAAGTTACAGTGGGCATGCATGCTGTATTTTGGAATCTGACAAGTATGTATGGAGTCTGTAATTATCCTACAGTGAATATATAATTACTTTTTCTTGTTTTAGCATAGTTTATGAAAGTATATCTGTAGGTGGTGCACTGAAATATTCCTTCATTGTGCTGCTCTGTAAGCAACTTTCTTTTGGAATCTGGCTCATTGTTTACTGTTGTTTGTAACTTGTTTTTATTTCTGAGAAGAGTTTAACACTCCTATTGATAGGTGGCAACCAATTTAGGTAGGAGCATTGGTATGGCAATGGCTCATGTGGATTCAGTGGACATTAGGTTAGAATATTCATATGCTGTCAGTAGCTTAGCAAGAACATTTTGTGATATATGATCTGCACAGGGGCGGTTCGTGCTATAGGACTGCAAACCTGCAGCCCCCCATCCTGCAGCCTCCCACCTGTAGAATATAATTGAAAAATAAAATTAAAAAAAAAAAAAAAAACATTCACGTACTCCATGCATGCGTGCATGGTTCCTGAGAACTCCATGCATGCATGCATGCTCAATCCAGAGCTCCAGACTGCTCTGTTAGGCAGCCTCGATAGGAAAGGCAGGAAACTCCACCCTTCCAAACAAGAGGTCTGTGCGGTGATGACCTCACAGACCAAAAGGTCACTGGACTGCATCACCCCCAGGATGGAGGCTCCAGCCTACTACTCTCGTGGGACTAGCCATCTCTCGCGGGAGACCCATGCGCGGGCGGCCGTTTTGTGGAGGGAGACCCTTGTGTGGGCCAGGGGATTCGTGTATTGGCGGCCGTTTTGTGGAGGACTTGGCTGCAGAGGATTCACGTTTTGTGGAGGACTTAGCTGCAGAGGATTTGTGTTTTATGGAGGACAGGTAGTGGATCCGCGTTATATGGAGGACAGGGTGTGTGTGTGTGTGTGTGTGTGTGTGTGTGTGTGTGTGTGTGTGTGTGTGTGTGTGTGTGTGTGTGTGTGTGTGTGTGTGTGTGTGTGTGTGTGTGTGTGTGTGTGTGTGTGTGTGTGTGTGTGTGTGTGTGTGTGTGTGTGTGTGCGTGTGTGTGCGTGTGTGTGTGTGTGTCTCTGATATGGAAAAAGGGCCTAGCAGTCTACTGAATTCCCTGCTTGGCTAGTAAACTCTGTGGATAGTGACAACTGTTCACAGAGTTACTACTGGACTCAGCTGCAACTCAGCTGTATTAGTTGGCTGGCTAGATACCAGTTTTAACAAACAACAAATTTCCTCACAGCTTTCTGCTTAATTTATAATAAATGCACACGACTCTTAATTTCTCTTTTGCTCTTGAATTCTGAAATTCTTGGTATATCCTTCACAGCAAGGAGATTATACTTCAAAGATACATCCTGTTGTGAGCCACTAGTTATCAGGAGGTAGACCTGTTCTTTGCAAAAGTATTACTAGCACTGTTACAGCCTTTATAGGTCTAACCAAGACCACTGATTATATAAAACACTGCCTTCTGCTTAGTCCCCTCAGTGAGTTAGGACTAAATGATAATCACATATGTAACAGGGTCCCAAGCAGTTCTAAAGGGCAGAGCAAGGAGTGTAACAATTTGGAAATACCCCATAGAAACCTGAAGATATCAAGTAGTTTTGTTTCTCATAAGTTTGCACTTGTTCCATCTGTAATTTGTATCTATACAGTTGACATCACTCAAATATATCGGCAGCTGAGAGCAAAAGCTTATTATTTTATTATACCCACTGTTTCCTGATTAAAGATACAGTTATGATGTATATGCTGCTGTTACAGGTTTTTGTTATTCTGAAATAAACCAGATGTATAACTGACTGCCTTTATGCTGGTAAAATGTTGTGTTCAGAATGAGTGAGAAGTCTAATATTCATAATTTTATCGGCATACACAAAGTGGCAGACTCTGGATTATCAAACTTGCTTTTCCACCAATAACTATCTTTATGAGCATTACGCGTATTGTGGTATCATGTGCAATGCCTTCTGTATTTCCATATATTGCTTATCACTTTTATTCTATGTGCACATCTTTTAGCTAAGTGTGTATCATACACAGGTAATTGTACAATCACTTCATTTTATATGCACAGTTATAGAACTGTCACAGAACTCTAACCCTAGCTGTGAATGTATTTAGTTGTATCTTTGGCCGCTTTTCTGTGTTGTTACATTAGAGCTCTTCTACCTTGTCCTCCACTGAAAATGGGCCATATCCCCATTGGACATCCCAGAAAACAAAACACAAGGTGGGAGCACTGCTTCCTATGTGAAACTGTTAATAGAAACTGCAATCATGTTAACAGAGCCAGCTGTAGTGAGTAGAAGTAAGTACAGAACTATCTAAAAAACAAGCCAAACTGGTGCAATTACAATATCAGTAGGCTGTATAACAGATGGAAGAAAACCATGGCAAAAATTAGGAGTGCAGCATCCAGTAGGATAAAAGCACTCTCATCAAACTAAACAACACTCAGTACAAATGTAGTCTGCCAAAGCCAAATTTGAGGTAAATTTGCCCTCTAAGGCCAAGGACAACCACAAGGCATTCTTTTAGCTAAGTCAGCAAACTCAAAGGCAATACACAATTGTGTGCAGAGCTCATTGTTAGTAGAGCCACTTATACTGAGCCAGAAGATATAGCAAACCTACTGGCTCAAAAATTCATCTCCAACTTTACTCCTCTCCCTCCCCCCAGCCTTCCCTCAGGAAATACCATCAAATATAATCCCCCCACTGTCACTAGGGAACAGGTACACAATGTTCTGTCTAAGGCACAAAACACTACAGCGATGGGCCCAGACAAGTGAATGTCATTACCATCAATCAGTGTGTACATTATCTTCCTTCAAACAGAAAATGGATGACTGGATGAGTATTTACAAATTAACTCTTGGCTTGCCTGCACTAGACCTCCTTGAAAAAGGAGACATGGTCTAAGGGTGTGTACTGGAAAGGTATATATATGATTACAAGACTCAGTTGCCTTGTATTTCCTATGATCCTATGAACTCTAACCCTACTGCTGCCCTAACCCTATACATTACGATACTAAAACCCTTCTCTAACAGAACCACAATTCAGCCAATGTGTAATCTCAGTTTTGTAGCTGTGGTTTGCTGATAAAGGTTGTTTTTAAGTGTGAGAGAAGAGTTCAGTTTTGTGATTCATTACTATTCAGTGTTTTGTGCCTTCTGTCTTTTTTTCTGTATTTTGAGGTTCAATGTTTTGTGTTTTCTACATTTCAGGATAGAAACACTTAGAACATGGCCTCAGCAGCAGCAGAAGTCCCTCCTTCCTTACCCTACTTCCAGTTACCTGAGCCAGTCTCTCTCTCTCAAACTAATAGAGTGGATTTTCAGACTTTAAGAAGAAACTTTTCAGCTGCTTAATAACCAAAGGGTTGTCATTTCTCTTGCCTACTACCAGAATTTTCTCCAGTTTTCTACTTTTTCCTTCTCTCTTATTGTCTTTCTTGTTATCCATGCCTTTACCCCAACTATTCTAAAAAAAAAATACTGACAATTAAGAAATGACTCAGCTAAAACACACACACACATTAGTATATGCTTAGGAGTGGATCTACAGCTGAAATTAGCTTACTGTAGCACTTTGATAAGGTTTACTAGATTATTGTTTACTGTGTACTTACTTATCAATGCCGTATGTTTGTGTTTCCTGTATTATGGATTAGTGCTCATTGTATTTGCCTGTGTTATCATTAACAATACAATTTTATTGGTTTTAGTGTATGGCATGGCTGAAATGGTCCATGCAGAATTTACTGAGGCTGTCTTCTTGAAGAATATATTTGTGTGTGTGTGTGTGAAATGCCCCAGTTGCTACATGGTGGTGGGTAGAGAATACGGCTTGAACCCTGTACCTTGAGCCCAGGTGGCAGGAGCCTGAATTCCCTACCCACCACCATTTGTAAAAACATTGCAGATTTTTCCCTCATGCTTGTTCTATTCCTCATAAAATCTGTGGTTTCTGTATTTGTGTCCTTGCAAAGCAATTGGTGCAGTGGTAGCATTGTTGCCTAACACCTACAGGTTCTCTGGTTTGATTCTTGGCTGGGGTGCCTTGCCTTCACTGTGGAGTCTGTATGCCCTCCCTGTGTTTGTTTCCTTTAGTGTCCTCCTATCTTACAAAGACATGTGTCTGTCTGGATTGTTTCTCCCTGGGTCTCTGCTAAAAATTAGCTTTTGTTCCAAGTCAGACTTTCCTGGTTAACAAATGTTAAAAACGATATGCATTTGAATATCAAACTTCATATTCTTCAGAAAGTGCATGGTAACACAAAAGCTTTTATTCCAGCAATTTTCTAAGTGTATAAGATGGATATTTGAAAATTGTCCCTATTTTTGGGATTGTATTCCCCCATTATTGACTTCATCCAGGTTTTTTGTGCTAAGGTTGAGGGCTATGGTAACAACTGAATTCACTGAATATGTTTGGGGGCTATATTCCCCCATTACTGGCTTTGTCCGGGTGTTTTTTGTTAAGAGATTGAGAGCTATGGTGAGAACTGAATTCACTGAATGTTTGAGGGCTGTATTCACCCATTATTGGCTTTGTTCAGGTGTTTTGTGCTAAGAGGTTGACAGCTGTGCTATGGTGAGAACTGACTTCACTAAATGGTAGCCATTTAAGTTTCCATCTTCCTCTTTCACAAAGCAGCTGATTTGGCATAGTGGTATGTTGCTCTGACTGTTTTGCACAGGGTCCTGGGTTTAAGGCTTGGCAGTGAAATGTATGGTGGTAACACAGCATTTTATTCTAGCAACTTTCCAACATTATACAAGCAATGTTTAAAATGTGTCCCTGGTTTTTGGGCTTTTGTCCCCCCCCCCACAATAAACTTTGGCTTTTTCCAGGTTTCTTTGTGTTGCAAAGTTCAGAGATACAGCTGAGTGAGTAGATTTTACAAGGAGCTGAGAGCTGCAGGGGAGCAAAAGTTTAGTGCTGCTTATGCTGAGTCTGCTTGCTTTGTTAATAGCTCAATAGGTGGTGTACTTGCTTTTGATGCAGAAGGCTGTGGGTTCTACGCCCACAGTAGATAGATGCATTGCTGATACTGTACTGTGCAAAGGGGGTGGATGCTGCACTCCTTTTTGGCGAAGATACCTAGTAACTATGAACCTGTTATCAGTTTGCCATCCATTCCCTATTGCAATATTGCTAGCTTATCATTTTTTTATTGTAAGATAGGCAATTTATTCCTCAAGGGTAACAGGCACTTTATTTGTAGATGAAACAATGAAATACAAAGTTGTTTGCTAGCAGCAACCTCTTCATTAGTTACAGATCTCTTTAATGTGGAATTATTTAGATGACTTTTACTTCAGAGATTGTGCATATGTACTGATAATGGTGGACTGTAGAAGTTTGAGCAGACTTTTATGATGGAAATGTTCTGAACTGGGCAGTTTTGTCATTACTGGTGCATGCATTTTGTTTCATTGTTTACTGGAAAAATTTCAAAACAAATTTAAAACACTCTCTAAAACTGTACTGCATTGCATAAGGAATATAATTGAATACAATCAGGAAGGTGTATGAAAGAGCAAGTGTATGTTTCGTGTGCAAGGGGCCTGTGATTTGAAAACAGCCCAAACCCAAAGTTAATCTGCCACTGGCAAAATGTATTTTCTTTGAATGTGGGTTTCAATGCTGTTTTAGTGACTGTAAGTTTTCAAGGGCAGAGAAGTTTTAATGCTAAGTCTGTTTTCATTGTGAGACTGCATTGCTTTGTTTAGCAGATATGATATCTATCAGTGTTTGCGCTGTAAAATGCAAAATAAAACTTTCAAATGAAGTCCAAATCATCGCAGAAGTAAAGCAGTATGCACATTAGTGTTTATGGGTTTTTTTCAGCTTTTCCTGGTTAGTGTTTATGGTAAATGGGATGAAATAGCCAAGTAATGGTTCATTGGAATGGCTGTAGGTGGGAAGCTCCATTTGACCATGATTTTGTGAGAGGAGAAGGGCAGCCAACTCAGACAGCCCTGGCTAAACTATACCTCTCAACTGTCCAGATTTTTGCAGAATGAAGAGATTTTTGCTTCTTATTTTTGGTTTGTTCCTCATAAAATTTGTGGTTTTCTGTCAAATAATTTAGTAATTAAGTCATTACATAATGACAGATACTGAGTTTCAGACTTCATAAACTTCAGAAAAATGCATACTAAAGCAAGACCTATTATTCTATGAACTATCTCACTTTATACAAGAGCAATTTTTAGTACTGTTTATATGTTCCCCCAATATATTTGGCCTTGTCCAGATTTCCTGCCTTAACAGGTTGAGAGGTACGTGCAAATAAATTGCTTTATAGAATTAGGCATATCCAAACCTCGCAACTGTACCCAATTTTGGCTTAGAATGTTGCTCTTCCCCTAATAATCTCTCCACAAAATGGCAATTTTGGAAGAAAACATGGAGGGTTTACAATTTATAAATAACTGTAATAATCAGTTATAAATTGCTTTTATTTCAGAAATGCATGTAGATTCTTTTATTTTGTCAGCTGCTCAAGTTAGCAGTACTAATATTAAAAAGTGTCTCTTCTTTGCAGGTTCCCAGCTGTACTGTGTGGCTATTTTATATTTTTGAATCACACTTTTGGTCCATTTTTCATAAAATTGTGTTTTTTTGGCAAATTAGTGGCAAATCATTAAAGACTGAAGTTAGAAAATAATGACAGACATTTCAGTTTCAGATTTCATACCCTTCAGAAAATTCATACTAATGCAAGACCTACTATTCCATTATCTTTCTAAGTTTATAAGAGCAATATTTAAAAATTATCCTTATTTTTGGGCCTTTGTCCCACTTCTGTGTATGGCTTTGTCCAGATTTCTTGCTCTGAGGTTGAGAGGTATGACAAATGTGTCAAGGCCATTGCAGTCAGCCAGAGACATTTCAAATTGTGACATACTTGTTGCACCCCACTCCCCCATGTAGTGACTCTGGATGTGTCCAAGCAAGGCAAGGAACAGTTATGCAGTGTAAATGTGCAGACTATCCCCCCCATCCAAGGTAGACACAAGTACTACAATGGCTTTTCATCTGTCCTTGATTTTGCAGAATGTTCTGGTTTCTGTCATATTTTTATACTGTTAATTTATGCTTATTATTCAGAAAGTGCCTGTTGCTCTGTGTTTAAGTAGCAGTGCTTTAACGACCATCTGGTAAGCTTGTCTGAGATTGTAAGATGCAAGTACATTTTAATAAGCATACTGTTAATGAATTGCCAACATTGAAAACCTTTCTGTTGTTGCCATGCAGAGAATACTTACATAACTAGATAACATATAGGCCTTGGGTATTGAAATGCATATGACAGTATTTGTAATAAAGGACAGGATTACATTATTTTAAGAGCTAATTACAGGCTTTACCTGCAAACTAAACAGAATGCCAGTCTATCATGTGTGGTCCATATCTTGTGCAGTAATCCTTTAAGCAATGTATGTTGAGCTTGTTTCCTTTTTGCTTTTCATTTTTTACTTTGATCATGTTTTCCCCATGAAACAAGTAGATAGTTGTTGTCAGGCAGCAGGTCTTTTTTGGATAAGAAACATTTTTTACAAGTGGGGGTGTCACAGAGATTGCTACTTTCAGCATGTTACTTGGTACTTTAATAAAGCTGAATATAAATTATAATTAGAACTGGAGTGCAAGGAGAAGTGGTGTGAGTTGAGTGCTGCTTGTTTTTCTTATACTTGATTTTGACTAGCATTCCAGTAATGTATTTAAAAAGTAATTTATTTTTTCATGCCTCACAACCTTTTTGTTTCCATCTAGATATTAAGTAAGCTACCATTCAACCAGTGGATTGAAATATTTTTTTTCTTCTACACGTTCCTTTTTCTTGATTGGACTTTCATAATGATGGTTTGGCACCCAGGGTAGCGTATTTATTTAAAGTTACAGTTTTTGTGGTTTTGATCATAGCTCTTCCCCTTTCTAATTGGCCCCACCCATTTCCATTGACCCCACCCATTCAGCTGTCTCCTGCAGCCCCACTTTGATTTGAAGTCACCAGCCGCCACTGGATCTGCACATTCTGTAAATGTTATGCTTAGCTCTTTTTGTTGGTTCACTGCTGGTATTTGCATACCTTTCGTGTTTTATATTTAACATGGTAGTGTTTTTAACGTTTTTTATTTCCCAAGTGGTTATAGTAATAAAACACAAAATAATATAAAATAAAATATTTTGCAGAATGGGACAGATTCCAAAAGAAAGGTGAGGGCAGCAAAGCATGCCAAAGGGAGACTTGAGTGCACTAGTAGTGGAGTGATTAAATAAAGTATGCTAAAACAAGCCTAAGCAGTTATCTATTAAGATTACGATAATCATAGACTCATTACATGCCCACTGGATTCCAAAAGACACATTGTATTCCTAAGGCAACTTAACTGTGACAAAGGGCTTCACTGACAACTTTATAAAAGCACTTGGCAGAGCCCATACTTATACTCCAAGGCAGCAAGCTATTAATTACCAAATCCTATGGAATCCGCAGCATTACTCGCAAAAAAAAAACAAAAACAAAAAAAAAACAATAATAATGAATTACAGCAGGCTGGGGTACTAAGCATCAGAGGGTATCTGAACATGCAACTTATGGAAACCCTTGGAAATCATTGTTTTCTATAAGCATGCCACAGGCAGTACAGGTTAACCAAACTAAATAAGATATATTTTTGTTGCAGCCATATTTATTGTAAATGTATTGCTAAGCATCAGTGAATATCCATAGACAGTAAACACACAACTTACAGAAAGCCACAGAACTCCTTGGCTTTAATAAGCATGCCACAGACATTTTAGGGCAATTAAAAATTACTATGGATATATTTTCATAATTGTCTTTGACTACTGTTTACTGGGGCTGTTTCCTTTTATCCATATAATTGGCCAGTGCAGCGGTGCACCAGTTGCATTGTCAGCTCACAGCAAGAGGTTCTCTGGTTTGATTCTCACTAGGGGAGCCTTCTGTGCAGAGTCTGCATGTCTTTCCTGCATTCATGTGAGTTTTCTCCGAATACTCTAGTTTCCTCCCATGTTACAAAGACATGTATCTAGAGTGTTTCTCCCTGGTCCTCCACTGAAAATTGGCTTTGTTCCAAGTTGGACTTTCCCTGTCAACAAATGTTAAATAAATATAATGCCAGCTTACCTTTGAAGTCAGTTGTAAATTGGCTTTACCTTAAAGTGAGTCCAGCTATGTACACATAGCTTGTAAGTACCATTTATGCCATACATAATTAATGAGGTTCAATAACATTCAATATTTTGGAATCCCATCTGCATATGTCCTCATAAGTTCTCGAAATTTGGTGCATTAACCAATAACTTGACTTATCCAGAAGGTTCTCCATACATCTACCCAATGGGTATTAGTAAACAGGACTACCTGTAACATGTGCCCAATGCCTTCCAATAGTCTTATGCCAGCCTATATGCAACAAATTTAAAATGTAATTTTGATACATTTACTGCTCATACCATTACTACCTGCAAACTGAGTGTGACTTTAGTTGGCATTTTTCTCAAGGCATTTTTGGAACAAGTTTCAATTACAAGACTGAGGATTTTGACTGAGAGGAGGCTGTGGTGTTTCTGGGTGCTGAATTGGACCAAGGATGAGACCACCAAGCTGCTCAATGTCTATCCTGGACATGAGCAGAGGATGTTCATACACCCCAGGAGCTTTGCCATGATCAAGTTATGGAACTGGATAGCAAGGCAGTGCTGCAGATGGACTGGGATATATCAGATCGGTGTGCAAGTCCATCATCATTAAGATGACCTGCATCAGAGGGATGATGAGGATCTTCACCAGAAGATTGTAGAGGTCTGACAGCAGCCCACAGATGCCTACAGTAAATTGCATAATCCATACCTTAATACTATCATAATAAATGTATTTGCTAGATATATCTGTTTATGAGACTGCTTTAATTGTATTTAATGAGTGTCTGTACTGATTAATAGTAATACAGATGTAGTTAACTTTTCTGTGCTGACACCTTCTAAGGTTATTTGCAACTATATTAGGCCAGTGTATGCAGACTGAATTAACTTTGATTATGACTGTACATTCATACAGTCATCACACATATAGCTGTGAGTGATATGCCATAAATATTCCTTTTAGAATCAATAATGAGCTGTTCTGTCAATTAGCTCAATTGGTTATGCAATGAGCTGGACTGACTACAAATCTCCTATGTGTGGTCTCAAATCCCATTTTAGATTGTTTCAAATAGTGGTGGTTATGTAGATAATATTGAGCATAACATATGAAGACATGTTTGTTTGGCTACTATACAGTACAGCTTTCTATCGATCTAGCATGACTGTGGTTCACTGACACCTATAGCACTTAGGCTGCAGATGACTATGCATTTCTCCGGGTCTATATCATATAAGCGAATCACACAAATTGTGAACGCTCATAATATCGAAAGTACCGGAACTTGAACTTCCTATTGTGGGGGACTGTGCCCCCCACACCCCCCGCTAAATATATATTCCAACTCCGAGATCACACTACAGTGAGGAAAGGGCAAATATCCCATTCTTCACTGTACCACGATCTCAGAAAAAGCACTTCGAGGTCCAATACGTTCGATATTATGAGCTTTCGCAATTTGTGCGATCCGCTCATATGATACAGACCCCATTTCTCCATTGCACATAGCAATTTGAGGAGCATCACACAGTATACTACTGTATGAGTGCATACTGACTGATAAACACATACATACATACATACGTCATTAAGCTCTGCATTGTTGAAAGTACATTATCTAATATCCATGTTTGTTGTACTGACTTTCATGAATGTAACAGCAACATAAGTCAGCATGACTACCATATGTTAGATTTTGTAAAACATAATGCAACTATAAGACAGTTAAACACTGACATATACTATTACTATAAGATGGATTCCATCATTGTGCCACAGAAATATCCCACAGTAATTGTGTATGACGGAAGGCACTGTGGTAAGCAATAGGTCATTTTGAATGTGTCCTGGATCATGTGGGTTAAATGTTCATGTAGAGCATTTTTGATTTTATTTTGATATTTCCATATTTACTATTTAAAAACAGATATGGGAGATGCTTGTTCGGTTATGCAGTATGGCTTTTATACACACAGTATGTATGTGGTGCATTAATGCCGATACAGCTTAGGTCTTCGATTACTACAAATATCTCCATTATCAGCAGAGTTTCTGTAAATATCCCAGTTTTGTCAATGTGGTTGTATGTGTAAATCCTTGGCAATGCATACATAGGTTATCTGTACATTTTTAATGATATAGTATTATGACATAATCCATTCTAGTTTAAAATTGACTGCACTCCTAACTAATTTACATGTTGATGTATTAGATGCCAGCGATGAACATGAATTTCTGTGTGTTTATGTCTGTCAAGTGCATCCATATATTCTATTGCAATGTCTGAGACTCTGAACTCTAAATTGTTACAGCTGTTTGTTATTGTTTTGACCAGTGTGTCAAAATGCAGTCAGGATTGCATGCTTTTGTGTTTCAAATCCACAGCAGTTGGTGGAAGTTGGACTGTTCTTTTACCCATCCTGTAATTTTGAAGTATGAATCCATGTGTTTAAATCTTCCCTGCATATTCATATAGTTGAGTTGTTTAGCTTACATTAATCCATGAAATCACCACTAAGAGGGATTAGCTACTCAAGTAGGTGTCAGAGTTGTAGTGCAGACGTAGATAAGAGTTGTATGTCTGAATCTTAATTCTTCAAGTTTGCATATAGTACTCCTCATGTTTGTGCAGAATTGACAGTGCCACATCAATAACTAAATGTGCAAAATATGAAACTGCATTTCATGTCAATACTAGTGGACATGATGCTTCCTATTTTTCAAACAACGAAAATACACAAAGAATAAAAAAAACAAAAAACGATCGAATCAGGTGCTCCACTCTTTTGGTTTTATTAAAGAGTGGGGCACCTGATTCGATCGGTTTGTTTTTTTATGTTTTCTATTTTTTACTGTTATTTTGTAAATAGAAAACATGTTATATTCAACTGACCCAATCCTTCTGTGGCATTTAATACATCCTTTTTTTGTTTATTTTTGCAGGTGATGAAGATCTGACATGGAACTGAGCTCTGTGCACCGAGCACATTTACAATCTGGAGGAAAAGCAGAGAGAGAGAGAGAATGTGTTAAAACTGTCAACATTAATTTCCCCAGAAGCAGTTATAACATTGTTAAAAAATATTGCCTTGGTTTGCAGCACCAGGCATACTAATATTAGTACCAGCATACCCATAATACATCTGCAAGATAACTGAAATAGTCAATGATTTCTTGTGAATAACATTATAAAGTTAATTTAAACACTGTCATTTGAGTTATAAGCAGAGTATATTTGAGAATTGCAGTTTTGTTTTTTAAGGCACAATGTAAATGACATACATCTCTGTATAACTGTCATAGTGGTTTCTATTACTTTTTTTCAACAGTAGGTGGTGCCCATTGATTCTTGTATTTGTATAGGCTGTTTGTTACTATTAGTAGGTAGTTTCTGGCATGAGTTTTATTTCAGCACATATAGCATTTCTGCATAAAAGACCTGTAGTGACTTATTTAACACAAAGTTACATTTTTCTACAGTTGTTAAGCACAAAGTCAGTTATTTTATTCCATCGCGTCTTCATAACTACTAATCACTGATACAGTGTTTGAATAGATAAAAATACCTGCAAAAATAGGTAGTGACAGTGACACATTAATTAATGAACAGTAATGTGCGTGTGGCATAACATACATTTGTAGATATCACATGCTGTCACTGTGTTTATGATTGTCTGGTTATTCTAAGGTGTTGTATTGCATTCCAATTCCATGATGTTGTGATGTCAGTCATTAATCATGTTGCATTTCTCATTTGATTTGCATACATTTTTTTAAGTTTAACACTGCTCCTTCTTCTCCCTATATGTTGATAATAAACATCTGCTATTCAGGAGATGACAACATGACACATTACTTGCACATAAATCTCAATTACAGTTGAGAGTAATTCTCATATTGACACCTCAACATAATTGTCTGAGGCACACCTACAAATTATGTAGCATGAAAGTAAGGATTTTGTTAGACTGTCCATTTAACAGTGTCATAAAGCCCACGTGAAGTGATTTATGCTATAGTGCTCATTCAAAATCTTATCTTGTTAATGTCATTATGGACTTACAGTGTAGTATGTTTTTTGGAATGTAAAAGCATGTCAGTGTTGTTGCAGTGTAATAGCATCATCATGAATATGTCATGAAATATGTGTGTACTGGCTGTGCGCATTCACTTTTCATGCATAGTGATCGTTGGTTCGTACTTCAGTAATAAAAGCATTTTCTGGGATGAACTATGAATTGCATGCAATGTAATGTACTGGAGAAGCCTAATGACACTGTATGATGGACATAGTGGCCTACCTTCTATTGATATCCTCAATACATATTGATAATTGTATGTTGGAAATGTTGCATGATCATGAACATACACTTGCTGCCCTCAATTTTTTTTTAATACAAAGTATAAATACACTTTAGTGGTTATATTGTCTGATAATTAAGTTTTAATGACACCTATAATGTATTGTGACATACCTTGATTAAACATGTCACAGTTACAGTCTAATATGTACTGATCATTTTAATAGAAGGTTTACCTTCATGCATGCGTATTGCACAAGGGTGAACAGCAATTGTCCAAAAGGCCGTTTGCAAAGTTTGCAAACGCCAAACGGAAAAAGGTTCAAATGTGCTATGAGTGAATGCACATTGCAGATTCGGCATTTTGGGGCAGATTGCACTAGAGTGGGGATCGGAAAATGGTCCCTTTCACTACTGTAGTGTGATCTCAGAGTTAGAATATTAAAGTAGGGGGGTATGGGGTGCAGGGGGGCTTGCCCCCTGTTTTATACTTCATTACATTCGTTTTTCAACATTTATGTTCGAAAATCAGTGAATCTGCTTTTCGATTTGCTGATTTTTGAACATGTAAAACTGTCACTGTTTTGATTTTTGTGGTTACGATTTGCTCATATGAGCAATTGCACCACTGTGATTCTGCGTTGTAATGGTAAACCTAATAGAATACCATATACTGTCTTTTAACATTATTTCAGTGCACATCTGATTGTGTTCTATGTGAGACGTTTTTCATGACTGTGATATATGTCAGACAATTTTGTTTACATTGTTATAGATTGAAATCATGCCTTTGATCACATATGGTGTTTCAGTTGCATGAGGTCATACATTACTGTAATGTGACATACAGAAATATTTCCATGTGTAGATCATGTCAGTTTGGTTATATTATGTACTCATAGCTTTAGGAGAACATCTATGTATGTTTTTTACTTGTTTAGCCTTGCTAGAGTGTTGGACCTATGACAGCTATCCTATCAGATGCTGGAGATAATGGCATGCAACACCACTGCCAGGCAACTCATGCTCTGAGGACCAGGAGTATAATGAGGTTGATGATGATGATGATGACAGACCAGAACCTGCATGTGCCATAATTTCTGCTGCTCGTTGTAGATGTTTGCCATAATCACAGGGATATTATTTACAGAAAAGTATCCTGGGAGTGATGACAGACATCTTCCAGACACAGATGAGAGAGCTAAATGGGAATGTTTTTGAGGGCATGTCATGAGCCATGCACCTCTTCTTCCGGGAGATTGAACATGAGATGAGATCACTTGTGATGTTTGACCCCCATTGCATTGGCCCCTCAGGACTGTACGTATTGTCTGTGTAATCCAGTTCTGCAATGTTGCCATGGCATTTGCAATATGACAAAATGCACTGTATAGGCACAACTGTGCAGGCATATCATATTTCTGTCATACTTATCTGATATACATCCTACCATACACCACAGATATCATGTGATAGGTGGCATTATGTTGCAGCTGCAGTATGACCCACATTACTATATTACACATACAGTAATCAATTTGATACACATAATATGTTGTATATAATGCATATTTAGATCCATATGGACAGGAGTGCGACTCCTAATATGTGTGTGTGTGTGTGTGTGTGTGTGTGTGTGTGTGTGTGTGTGTGTGTGTGTGTGTGTGTGTATGTGTGTGTGTGTGTGTGTGGGTATACCTATGCATGCAGTGCAGCATAGTATTATTATGTCCAATACACTGTATTCCTGTATGTCACAGATATGACTGTTGCAGTTGCCACAATGCAAGTGAGACACAATAGTTGTGCTTGCATTGCTCCACTGTATACATGGATGGGATGACAGCAACTCAGAAACTGAATTCTTCCCATAGTTCACACATTACACAGTGAGATGGGTCTAATTCATTTATTTGAACATGTTATTCATGCATTTGCATTGCACCCATTTCTCTATTGGTTTTTGCTGTCTTATGGCTGTTCAGCAGCATGACAGGCCCTTGCCCCTGTGATTTCTGTAACATTGTTGCGTCATGCTGTCACACAGTACACTGGTGTTGTGTGTGGTATGTAGTGGCAAACATTGTGCCATGTTATATCAAATTACTGTGACTGGTTTATATGAGCAGGTTTCCTTCACACACCGCATAGACATTTGCTTGACCACTAGCAAATTTACAGTGGGACTGATGCTTTATTTAGCATAATTTCTGAATGTCTTGTTTGTCATTTTCTATTATATTATAACATGCATGAACATATTTGCAAGCATGTCCATAGTTAAGCAAGTTGAGTGCCTAAATATGAACATGTACATGTCTCTGCACATATTATGACTGAGGCACAGACATGCATGTACTTTTGGGACTGTGTATAGTCAGTTATTACATCTTCTTGTGCTCTACTGTCATTCGCGGGACTATTCTTGCTCAGTCATACACATGGAGATATATATATATATATATATATATATATATATATATATATATATATATATATATATATATATATATATATATATATATATATATATACATATATATATATATATATGTGGAGCTACTTCAGTAGATTGAACTTTTACAAGTTCAAACCACATATGGCCGAGACCATATGTTTGAACTCGTAAAAGTTCGAACACTGAAATAAAAACACATAAAACAAAAAACACAAAACTAAACATCTATAGTGGGAGGGGGGCTATGCCCACCTGCACCCCCCACACCCCCTTACTTAAATATACCAACTCCGAGATTGCACTACAGTGCAGAAATGGGAAATGGGAATTCTTCCCTTTCTGGTCTGTACGGAGATCTCCATTCACTCCAATCGAACTTTTACAAGTTCGAATATATGGTCTCGGCCATATGTGGTTCGAACTTGTAAACATTTGAGCGACTGAAAGGGACCCATATATAGATATATATAGATATATATATATATATATATATATATATATATATATATATATATATATATATATAAGGGTGATTGTTGTACCTGTTGTGTTATTTGGCATGACAGTGTATATGTGTATGTGATACTTAATCCTATTTTGTGTAATTATGCGTCTTGCTATTTAACAGTTGTACATTACTATGTTTGTATAATTTGTCCTTAGATATATTTAAAACCATCAGTGATGCACTCTCCCCATGTATCACATGTTTGTCAATTGCTTCGATGTAGCTTTGGCGGACTTCAACACCACATATGTGGTGAATACTTGCATGTGTAGTGTGTCTTTTTATTGTGTGCCTACTTTCCTTTGTTGGCATTTCCTTACTGGTGGGGGACTGCATTGTCCACCTGTCTTCCCCTTTTTCCTTTGATATATATGTTTCACATATACATAACGTGTTTACTTTCCTCTAAATTATCATCATTGTCATGTAGTTGCACTGTCACAATACTAAATTGTGCAAACATTTTGGTTATTATACACATGCAAGGTGTGAGCAATTGCCTGCATTCCATTATTATTCCTGTTAGAATTGTGTGTTCAGTATTACCCAGGACTTTGTTTTCTTCATTACAGCATTATTCATACATTACTTACCATTTAATATGCCATGTCATTGGTGAGTGTATGTTTACTGACATTGCTTTCTGATAGGATCATGTTAACTCATTGCAGGTCACATATACCATAACACATCTTTTTTCCTTATGACATTGCATATGTTTTTGACATATGCATTCCATTTTATATATGTTTGTGTTGCAAACATTTATTTGTGTATTAAACTGTCACATTCTCACTTGGTTATAGTGCTGCTGTTTAACACTCTGGTTGTTTGCCTTCCACATGCAGGATTAGAGGTTGTATCCTCTGCTAGTATCTTCTTGCATTTCCTTGGCTGGATTTGCTTATACATGCCGTTGCTTGGCTTACACTTGCACTGCTTCCAGACTACTCGGTGACTGTACTCAGTATCCACTGCGTGCTTCAATCTCCATCTGTTTCCCTACAACACACACCTACCATCATTCATACACATTCTGAAATGACTGTCACACAGTTTACAACATCTCAGCACTGAATTGTGCAAGGTATTTGTGTAGTTCTGCATTGCACAATGGCTGGTGTGCATCCCTACTCTGTTTGTCCATTGGATAACTTCTACTGCGCCTAATAATTTTCTTCAAGAATAAAACCATCTATTTAATTTCTATCCCATGTATCCTTTCTCTGTAACTTTGAACAAAATATCTTTAAACATCAGTCCCATATCTCTCAGCCTCTACACACAAGAAATCTGGACAATGCCAAAAATAATGGGGGGACAAAGTCCCAAAATCAGGGACAGATTTTAAATATTGCTCACATCAACATAGAAAATTGTTAGAATAACAGATTTTGCATTAGCATGCAGTTTCTTAAGGATATGAAGTCTGAAACTAGTGGCTTCAATCCTCAACGATTTGTCAAAAAAGCACACATTTTATGAGGAGCAGAGCAAAAGTATGAGGCAAAAATCTGGACAGTTGTGAAATATGACATCAGTCCTTGTTTTGATTTTTGTGATGGCAGTTCATTTTGAGTTCCCCTCTTCTACCATAGTGTCTAGGTATGTCTTGACAAACCCTAGCTCAGCCACCATTTACCCATCCTGAACTTTTTCCTGTAGTGTGCATAATACATACTACAAGATAATAAGAAAGGGAATGTCTTCCTATACCTTGTGTCTTACTCCAGTTTACAGGAACCTGCTTCTTATCCACACATTAGTTTTAAATTATTTGAGATTATAATAAATTGATAATCTTATTTCAGTATCAGAAATCCATCATCCCACACTGTTTATGGCAGAGGTTTTCAAATGGTGATACCAATCTTCCTTGAGGAAGACCAGACCCTTTTCAAGAGAGGTCCAAAGAAGCCTGAAAATATTATATAGTTAAAAGTGTTAACTATTCAGTAATTGTAAAGGATAATAGTATTTGAATATAGATAGCCAATGCCATCTCAGTAATAAAAGGCAGGTGTTTACTAGGACAAGACCAAAAAGAAAGAACTGTTATAAGTGTATGCAATGATAGTTGCTCATTACAATGAACTGAAAGCTATCTTATTTTGAAAGGGTTAACATAGTGTCCTATTCTTATGAAACCAATAAAACAAGACATTGAACTTCTATAACAGCAAGACCAGTAGGCCATAATAAGCAGTCACAAGCCATTTATGTTGTGGTTTTTATACTGACACCACTGTTTCCAATAAATTTACATTCTTTTTTTAAGTCTTTCCAGTAAAAAACACTGTTTTATAGAAACTTTAAAGTGCTGACTTTCTCTGTTCCTTACATCTGGTGAATGCAGCAGTTTGCTGAAGCTGTGCATTCCAACAACTGATTCTTACCTGCTGGTACCTTACAAAAGTGAATTTTAATTCCCCTGGCAGAAAATGCTAGTGTTAGGAGGTGTTGGACCAGGAGAAAAATGGCTACAGTTGAGTATTTGTTTCTACTGCCCAACTGCCCAAGTAGAAATATTATCTCAATATGTGAAACATCTCCATCTGATGGCCATAGTGCATTGCCTTAATCATGATATCATTTAAGATTTTCTTTTCTTTAAGGAACTCTGCAGGGAGTAGGAGGGAGATAACTACAAGGAGTCTGATATTATCAGTTCTTCCAGAATGCAAACAGGGAGCCCATTAAGCCAGAAAGAAGCTTCCATCACTTTTGCTAAAGGCCTTAATGGAGGGAGACACAACCCTCAGTCATTACTGGTGGTCCAGTGAAAACAACAATATGGATAAATGTATCCAAAAGGTCTGGGAACCATAGTAAGGGCAGGGGAAGATGATTGGGTAAACAGAGGAGGATATGGCTTTAGAAGAACAAGAAAAACAATGAGAACCCCCAGAGGATGAAAGTAAGAAAAAATAGAAAGAAAATTCTTTAAAGTCTAAAAGGACGTCCTCTGTAGTAGAAAGAAGAGAAACTTCAGGGGGACCTTGGAGTGAGCTACTTTTCCTTAGAGAGGAATGGGATATGGATGTCCCAGTGTCAGCTTAGTGGAAGAAGAGAGTGAGACATGTACATCCCAATATGTCAGTATAGGAGGACCCAATCTGACTAGTCACTTAAACTTTAAGAAGACTCAGTGGGAAAATAAGTCCCTAAACCAGACTAGACAAAACATCTCCAAGCTAATGAGAGAAGGCTCCCTTGTAAGTCCCCTTCCAATTTGCTCATACTTTGAGGTACAGAATCACCTACTCTATAGGGCAGCAAAACATCAGAAGCTAGTACCCATATTCTTTACAAAGACAACACTGAAGATGACATACAACCATATATTAGTTAGCCATGTAGGCACTGGCAAAACAAATGCCCAAGTGTTAGTTCAGTTCACCTGGAACAAAGGAAGTTGAAAACTTTTGTGCCAACTGTTTGGAGTGTCAGAAGACAGCACCAAATCTGGGCATTTGGCCCATAACACACGTGTCTTTTGAGAATATTGAATGTGCAATGTAGAGCCACTAATCAAATCTACTAAATTATATCAGTATATTCTTGTCATACTAGAAGACAGGAAACAAAGGCTCAAGGACACAAAGTCTCCAAAGCGAAAAAAAAGTAAGAACAGGTTTATTACTTTGCAACTAAACAGTATGATACAAAAATAAAACGGTTAAGTGCTTTTCGTCTTAATTTAGAAGACTTCTTCAGACCTGGTCTTCTACTTTTTTCGCTTTGTAGACTTTGTGTCCTTGAGCCTTCGTTTGTTTCCTGAGTTGCAGTTTGGATTTGTTTGTTTGGATACTAGATGACAGCACTCAGTTTCCAGAGGTTATTCTCCATCAGAAAGACAATGCCAGGGTTATAGCCAAGGAATTAGTGGTACTATTTTAATGGGTAGAAATATTGAAGAAAATTATGACAGATCAGGCTTAAAAATCATTTATGTCAAAAATGATGAGGAACTTTTGTCAAATGTTTCAGGTAAAATAAGTTAAGAGTTCTGTATACCATCTAAAACTGAGAGATTAGTAAAAAGTTCAACAGAAATCATCAAAGTTCATTACTTAGGGTATGCTACTGTAAGGGGGGTTAATTAAAGCCCCAAAAGAGCAATTGGAAGATGTAGAAAATAGTTCTATCCACCAAAACAAGAAGGAAGTCCATGCCTTCTTGGGGCTTTCTGGATATTACAAAAAGTTCATGACTTTGCTATGGTGGTCTACCCTCTAACCAACCTTCACAAAGGCAAGGTGCCAGACATCCTAAAAGATGCCAGGTGGACCCTGAAAACTGATCTAATGCTTAAGAGAATAAAACAAAATCTCTGTGCAGAGCTTACTCTATTGTCCCCTGACTTCTCAAAGCCCTTTACCATTTAGGCATATGTATCTGAAATTGATTAAGGGGCAGTGCTCACGTAACAGTTTTCCAATGAGGAACATTATTGTTATTTTAGTAGAAAACAGAATAAGATAGAAAGCTGATTCTCTACCATAGTAGGAGGAATGCCTTGTTATGAAATGGGCTCCAGGATCCCTTTAGTACTACTTGTTAGACTGAAAATTCATCCTAGTCACAGATCATGTCCCCCAATGGCTTCATCAGCAGAGGGAGGGTAATGTAAATCTTTGCTAGTGGGCACCAGCTTGACAACCATTCTGGTCCCTGTACACATCATCACAATGCAGAACATCTGCCTGGGGCTGAAAGACCATCCTGCTGACTTGAAGCTGATGACTTCAACCTGGATGGCCATCTGTAACAGTGTAACACCACTGGAAGAAACTAACAGGTGATACCAGCAGGTATATTCAGTTCCACAAGGAGCAAGGAAGGCACTGCCCAGACAAATATTCTAGGAGTTACGCACTTAGAACTAGGATTAAGGGTATACAGTGTTTTATATGTGGTGGTTGTTCTAAGAAATTACTTGTTAGTTAAAGTAATTAGTCAGAGATGGAGACAGATGCCTATAGAAGCTGAAGCCACAGACAAAATGGCAGAAGTGAAGATGTTTTGGAGTCAAGAGGACTCATAAAGGTAGCTCCAGAGGAGTCTGGAGGGAGCTACAGAGAAGGAGGCAGAGACAGAGGTTCACCATTCACTGACAATCTTCATGCCAAATGTTTTGCAGGTGGAAAGCTTCATTTCCCTCTAAGACTGGTCGTAACCCTGAAAGGAGCATTTAGCTCATGTAATGTGATATCATCTGAAAGTTATTTTTACTTGAAACCTTCAGTTGCACTAGTTAATGGCTGCCTGAAAATGCCTTCTGTTCTTTACAACACGGTGGTGAAATATTTCTTATTATACCATGATCCCCCCAAAACGTGCACGCTGATTGGCCAGCGTGCCCGTTGTAAATCGAGTTATACTAATGGAAAAAGGTCCGGTGGCGGACTTTTTCCATTAGTATAACTCTTTAAACACTGTCTACTATGTTAAATGGGTTTAACATGGCGAGACAACTTTAAATAAGCAGCGGAGATCTCCGTTGCTTATTTTAAAATGTTAAACCCATTTAACATATGTTTAAAAGCAACGGAGAAAGCAAGATCTCCGTTGCTTTTTCTCGCTATGTTAAATGAGTTTAACATAGCGAGACAGTTAAAATAAGCAGCGGAGATCTCCGTTTATTTTAAAACTGTCTCGCTATGTTAAACTCATTTAACATAGCGAGACACTAAAAAAGCAGGAGATCTTGCTTTCTCCGTTGCTTTACAACTCTGATGTACTGCGCGCGCGGTACATCAGAACTGCCGCGATGCCAAGACATCTGCGGAAGGGCAGTAAACAGGCATTATACTATGCCATTATTTAAGAAAAGTAATAGTTTCTTTTCTTAAATAATGTCATGGTATAATAGCAATAACCACTTCTGGGTGTGGTAAATTTACCCACGGTTGGCTTTGTTTGGTCCTCGGGCCCAAACAGGCGTGCTATATTACATCACGTTTTGTGCCTAAGAGACTGTTGTCTCAAGTTTGTTACAGTTTTCATTTGTATCATTCTTTTGCTAGCTAACTCCTTTAAGTTCTGAGGTAAACAACATAGACTGCAAATAAGACAAGGCCCATCAAAAGACTGTTCTTTGAAGTTTGCCCTGATTAAATATAACCTTACTTCTGATGAGAGACTTTTTTATCATCTCTTTTATTTGGAAGCATCTACTGTCCACAGAGATAAAACTTAGTGAAGAGAAATAATTATTACCTGTTTTCCTTTGTTGCTTCCACTTGCAAGTAAGTGCAAGACCTGAGAAAAAGACAGAACTGTTGCTTAGTTTACTTTATTGCAAGTGCTTGTTGATGTGAGACCTCAGAAAGAAAGAACTGTTAGCAGTTTTATTTTGCTGCTACCCTAAATAGTGTAACACCTGAGAAAGACAGAAAGAGAGAGAGAGAGAGAGAGAGAAAAATATCTGTTTTATTTTGTTGCAGTCATTCAACAGTGCAAGTCCTAAGAAAAGTAACTTACAGACTGGTTTTAATGTTTATTATAACTGTTCTTCCTTCTTCTATTTTTATTAAATATGTTCTTCCTTTTCTTCTAGCTCCAAAATGTAGCTATGAAATTTTGTAAATGTTAAACATTACATTTCTTGTTCTAAAATTTTCCAAAACATTACAGTTCCAGTTCTAAAATGCACATAGATTTGCTGTACATATCTGCACTATAAATTATGTAAATGTTAAATATTATTTTTATTTTTATATATATATTTAAATCTATGCCATAGGGCTAAATGTGGTCACTAAACCAGTTCACTTACCTAGTCAACAATGCAAAAATAACTAAATAAATTGTTAGTTGTTTTAATTTCTTGCAACCATTCTCTAATGTGAGAGAGCGAGAGAGAGAGAGAGAAGAGTTATCTGTTTTGTTGTTTGCTGTTGCTTGCTAATGTCTGACTCAGAAAAAAATGAACTGTTAAAGATTTACATAATGATAACTGCTCACTAGGAAAAGACCAATAAATATAGTGAACTGAAAGTTATCTTATTTTGAGATGGAAAACATAGTAGGTTGCTTTAGCAAAACCAAGAAAATACAAAAGAGAGAGCTGTTTTAACTGCAGGAGAAGTGGTCCATAATAAGCTATTGCAAGTCATTTGTGTTATGATTTTCCATGTTTTGTTACTGTTCCCAGTACATTTATGTTCTGCTGTTAAGTCCTTCTTGTTATAAACACTGTTTTACAGAAATGTTAAAATAGCTGCCTAGTTTGTTCATGTATGAATATAGCTAGCTAGCTAGATTATGTATATAGATATGTATGTTTGTATGTACTCATGTATACACACACACGCGCACACACACACACACACACACACACACACACACACACACACACACACACACACATATATATATATAAAATACACACACACACACACACACACATGCGCACGCATGCGTGCTCGCATGTGTGTGTGTGTGTGTGTGTGTGTGTGTGTGTGTGTGTGTGTGTATGTATATATATATATATATATATATATATATATATATATATATATACACCCATATGTGCGTGTGTGTGTGTGTATATATATATATATATATATATATATATATATATATATATATATATATATATATACATATATATATATATATATATATATATATATATGCATACAAATAAGTGATAAGACATTAGACCTACTGTATACTCTTCTGTCTGAGGTAGAGCAATTACAAAGTTCTATATGTAGAATTCTGGTGAATGGAGGATGGAGGGCAGAGACCCCTTTAGTATTTAATGGGTCAGATTTTGTAAAGTTTGCAGAATCTGATACATTCCACCGATATCAGTGCAAAAGTTGCAGATAAGCATGTAATATGTAAATATGCCTCAGAGAACTTAAAATGTCTTGGTGCATCTTGGTGCACAACAGAGTTTTTCAGTAGTAACAGCACACTGTATATCAATCACAGCTACTCTGTAAGTCATGAAAACCAAGAGTGATGTACATTCACAAAGTTACAGAAATACTATCCCAGTCTAAGCTACCTGACATACATAAATAGTAATCTACATCAAAATCTGTCCAGTAAGCTTAGAGACAATTACGAGATATCACAGTCAGTCATTTACTAGTAAAATATACTTGCTGTGGCTTACAGATTCTTTTGGAATCCATAAAATTATAAAAAAAATATTAATAAAGACAAAGGACAATCACGGCCATATCACCACAGCTAACAGTAGCTAACAATGAGTGCAGGACATGTGTGGGGAACACAGGTAATGCACAAACCCAAGGAAATAGGGTGATAGAAAAGCAGACATGGGGTATGGGTGAAAAAGAGGGACACACAAGAGATGGTTGAAATAGAAAACTTGTGGGACAGTCAGAGGAGCATGGGCAATGTTTGTTTTTTTGGTGGGAATAGGCCCCATTTTTAAGAATAGAAGGAAAGTTAAAGACAGTGAAAGGGGAGGGGAAGGACATCACAGTAGGTATACCAGTAGAACAAGTATCACAGTATGTATACCAGTAGAACAAGTATCACAATGCATGCAATACAAAGGTTAGAAATAAACATAAAGGGGAGGTAAGTAATACAGATGGCACACTGCGCACCATGGACAATAGAAAGTTCACAGACAGGGTGGGTTGGCATACCAGCCATGGTGAAATGCAGGCATACATATGTACCCATGCACTATTACATTATAACATATTGCTAACTGTGTGGCAGTTATGCCTGAATGGGTATGACTGATAGCAGTTGTGTGTTGTAGGTTTATAAATAAGGCTCACAGTACATATTGGATAAATAATCCAATATCAAAGTAGCCTGTCAGCAGTGCAAGTGTAAGCCAAGCAGCATCCCAGATGAGTAAATGCAGGCACTGGAATGGCAGAGAATACCAGTGATGGCAGAACAGAACCTCTGACCATTCATGTGAAAGACAAACAACCAAGTACAGTGCCAAACAGCAGTACTTTAGCAAACCAGAAAACTGGCTGCTACCTACACATGTAGGTTTACACAAGCCAACAGAAATGCAATGGAATGCATTTGTCACACACATATGCCATGTCAAAGGCAACACAGAAGTGTAAGCATATATCTATGACCTTCATTGGCCTAACAGGAAATTATTTGAAGGGTATGTCAATACGCATACAAACACCAGTCTCATGTCAGTAGAGTAGCTAGGGTGTAGCGAGAGGTGACAACTGCCCCATGTGCAAAGTGTTGGGGCGAGAGCAATAAGCAGAATTGGATCTTTCTATAATGCAATGCCAGCCTTTAAAGGCCATTTTTGTTGATGGCAACAATACACTCTACCCATGTGACATACATTGGCCATTTGCTTAAATGCAGTTTGGGATGACTTCAATACCACCCTATGTGGTGTACACATGCATTTGCAATGTGTCACCTTACATACTGTTGTCCAAGTCAAACCTGAGCACTTTAACACCCTATGTGTGGTCTAAACTGTAAACACTGCTTACTACATTGTAGTAAGCAGTTTGCTATCATTCAAAAGAAAAACTAATCTTTTGTTTGTTTGTTTTTTTAACTAAAAACTGAGTGTTGTAGCATTCCATGCTTGCTACATTTGTAGCCAACAGTTTGCTGCAATTTAAAAAGGAAAAATGTTTTGTTTTTTTTAAACTAAAGTATGACCGCTGTAGCACTCTATGTTGGGAGGGTATAAACTGTAGCAAACAGTTTACTATAGTTTAAATTGCACACTTAAGTTAAAGGAGGGCTGGAGCAAGGGCACAGAAATGGGACTTGAATGGCTGAAGCAGGAGGAGGGAGTATGTTGTACATCTGGCCACCTGGCTGGTGTGTCTGTAGAAAAAACATCCCTTTTTTTTTGCTCTTGAATACAAGAGCTGGGCATGAATCTAATTGTAATAGGCCAATCGCTTATTACAGTGATTTTTTTTTTAATCAGCTGTGTTTTTGTGAAATGCAATAATAATATATGGTCACACATATATGATTAATGCTATATAACTAATATCAAGTTGCACACAGGAATTTCAAGAACATACAGTGGTTAATCTGTAACACCGAAGTATGAAAAGAAAAAGGATGCATTGCAAGTAGTAGCCAGCAACTTGTATACATATGTCCTGCATCTGCAGAATGGCCATAGAACTGTTACAAGTTGACCTTGTACATGAAAATGGATGTGAATTACATAAAAAATGTACATATACCATGAACATGTGCAAGATATATTACAGACCTACAAAGGTGGAAGGGAGGTGGATGACCTGGTCCCACATCAGGGAATATACAGCATCACAGCTCTGTGGGCAAACAATAAAGCAGGACAAAAATTGAAAATGCATGTGTACCCCACATAGGGTGGTACTGAAGTCAACCCAAACTACATTGAAGCAAATGGCCAGTGTATGCCACATGGGCAGATTACATTGTTGAAGTCAACAAAAATGGGCAAGTATAAAGCACATGCACAATATTGTGTAATCATATAACAGCAACAGCCATAGGTAAGCAAGTTAAGAATTGGTATCACATACACATTGTGACATTGCCAGCCCAGCTATCTAGAATTTTGTAAATAATTCTATGTCATTTGTGAATATTAATATGATTCATATGCTTGTCTTACAAATGTAAGAGAACTATATGGTATGTGTATATTAAACTACTGGTGCTGAAGTGTGTATTGAACAGGTTTTGTACAGTACTGAGCTTCAAGGATGTGTCCACAGTGTACACTACTGGAAAAGAACAGACATTTATATAAACTATATACCTGTGCAAATGTATGTTTTAATAGTAGACGAACATACAGAGTTAACTTACACAACTTCAAGAAAATAAGTAGAAATTGTTTTACAATTGTGTTAGCTCTCAGTTTCAGTGAAACAGACACAATATCTAGAGCTAGACATTTTTCTATTGTCTTGGAGAGAAATAATTACTAGGGCTAAAATGTAAAAGTGTTTAATTGTTTTGCAACTTTCAGTTCTCAGCAAACATCTGAGAGATATGTATTTTTAACACAGATATGTTAGTTTCTGTTAGCCTGGGAACTGAAGGCATGTGACAAGTGGTGATGTCATCCAAGCTGACCCAGCAGTAATAGTTGATAGCAAATTAAGAACTGTCTCACAGAGAGACTGTGTGCATTTTGTATTTCGTCTTTGACCTGGAAACATCCATCATCAGCACTTCTGCCTGCATGTTGCTCTGTAAGTAAGTTATTTAGGACATAGTATATTTTAGATATAGATAGGAATATAGTAAAGATTAATTTAGATGTTTTCTGTATTTATTTGAAACTGTCCTGCAATGTTGTTTTAAAATATTTCCTGTGATTCTGAACACTGTAGTTACTGTGTTGATTATTGTCTTGTTTTTTTATTATTTCTTATTAAATATATTTAAAGCTATCTTTGTGGCTGATATATGTGAGACATATTTAAGCTCTTAGTGTACTTGCATATGTATTTGGTGACACTGTACAGGTCACTCCTAAATAGCCTTGTTGTTGGTCACACTTACCATTTGGATAATAGCAACATTACACAGTAGGATTGGTCACCCTTTGTAAGGGCCTTAAGTAGCTGATAAAGAGGGGTTGGTGCCAGTGATAACTACCTTATAGTCTGGGAAGAAGGGTGCATAGCTAGTAAACCTGTGCCAGCCTTCCCCATATGAGTGTATGTGTGTGTGTGTGTGTGTGTGTGTGTGTGTGTGTGTGTGTGTGTGTGTGTGTGTGTGTGTGTGTGTGTGTGTGTGTGTGTATGTGTGTGTGTTTGTATATAAATCAAATCTCAATATGTGTGTGTGTGTGTGTGTGTGTGTGTGTGTGTGTGTGTGTGTGTGTGTGTGTGTGTGTGTGTGTGTGTGTGATTGTGTCAGCTACTTGGGCAGGACACAAAGCATAGTTGGACAAAGGGTGCTGGAGGTCTTGGCTTGACACCTCAGCTGAGATCTTAACCCTATAGCTGTGCCAGTGCAGAGTCTTATTGGAGTTATGGAGAAACAGGGAGAAACCAGCCCCAGACTGACTGGGATCTCTGTGTGCTCTTAAGAGAAATTGTACTTTACTGTGCGTGTACTTGTCATCCTCCCATTGTGTACATCCCTTACTGTTTCCAGTGGTGAGGATTGAGGCTCCTTGATTACTGAGCCAGTGCAGGTGTGTCACATATTAATTAGTGGACAGTGGTGGGATATCTACATCACATATTACGTGGTTGACAGTTGTGAGTTAGCCACATCACATATTAATTGGCTTGTAGTGGTGGTGTGGATATTGAATTCCGCAGCCTGCGTACAGTGGTCACTGAAGATGTTTGTCTCAATCCGCCACACAGTGAACATTCAGAGTTCATATCAAAATTGTTTTATTTTTTTGTTAGCTTAGTTAGTCACGGAGAGTGGACAACAATGTCAGCAGAGGAGTATGGCAACCTGACAAGGAGCCAATTGGCTGAAATGTGTCAGGCTAAAGGACTGGTGCATGCCACCCTGACTAAAGCAGACATGATTGCATCTTTATTAGTCACAGCCACATCAGAGAATAGCAACCAGAAGGACAATCAGACTGGCCTTGGGAAGGTACAACTCTCAGAAAATGGACAGTTCAACCTTTCTACAGATGATTTAAAAATCCATCTGGAGTTAGAGAGACTTGAGATAGAGGCCAAGCATTTGGAATTAGAGGCAGCAGAGAGAATGAGGCATCTAGGGAAAAATGAGAAACTGCAATGCCTGGAAGCTGAGGAAAAGGAGAGGCAGAGGCAACATGAAAAAGAGGATGCTGACTCTTCACCAGTGTCATGGAGGTAATGGGGAAGGAGTAACCAAACCCCAAAAGCAACAAATGTCAGTAAATTTCTTCCACAATTTACACAGTGGGATACTTTTGGTAGTTTCATTCTTATGTTTGAGAGGGTATGTAAACAGTATAATATTGACCAAGGGCTCTGGGTACAGATCCTGACCCCCTTACTCCATGGTAAAACTGCAAGTGTAATGTCTAAACCTTCTGATACTGATTGTTTAAATTATAATATTGTAAAAAACTGTTTGCTAGAATGTTTTAAGTTAACACCTGAAACTTATAGGAAAAGGTTTTGTGAGCATAGACGCAAGGCAGATGAAACTGTGTGCGAATATGTTGCTGAACTAAGCAGTTATTTTCACAGGTGGGTGAGTGGTTGTCAGATCACCACTTTTGTAGGGCTTGCAGACCTTTTGGCGAGGGAACAAGCCCTTAGCACTTTGCCTGAGGATATGCGAATCTGGGTTAGCTGATAGACAATTCAGTACTGCAGATGAGTTGGGGAAGATGGGAGACCTATACCTAGCAAGCAGGGCATCACTGCACAGGGAAGGGATACCCAGTGCCGCTCATGGGTCTAAGGGAACCCATGGTGGGCAGCCCAGACTGCCGCAACAGAGTCCGCCAGTAGCGGGGGAAGCCACTTGTCCAGGTACAGGTTCAGGACCAAGGGTTTACTGTTTTAAATCCAACCATGGGGCCATGTAGCATATATATGTCCATGGAGGCAAGGTGGGGAACAAAATATGGGAGAACCTGTAAGTGGGAATGACAAAATGCCAACAGTAAGTTGTCTTGAGACAACAAGGGTACCAAACTACCACAAGAAGTTATATTCTATCTTAGTGAATGGGAAAGAGGCCGTGAGTAAGAGAGACATAGCCTCTGATCTAACCATTGTGAAGCCTGCAATGGTTACAGAGGAGCACTACTTGTTGGGCAGTCTATTCCAGTCAGAGCTTTAGGAGGGACCCCATTCCAAATACCTTTGGCAAGGGTTCACCTTAACTGGAAGAGTGGAAAAGGAAGCAAGCAACTAGGTGTGTTTGAGGATATCCTTGCAGATGTCCTGATAGGGAATGATTTTGATAATGCAGTACCATGTGTGCATGCAGTTACATGCAGTCAGGCTTGGAAACACTGCAGCCAGGACTGGTGAGGTGGTTGCTTCAGGGAGGGAGCTACCCTGTAGCAGTGAGAATGAGGGGAAGCCACAGCTGCTTGTGGGTACTGATGTTTCCTTGGACAGAGTGACTGCAAGGGCAGCAGCAAGTAGTAGTAGTACCCTGGCTGACAGTGAGGCGCCCCTGTCAGAGGATGCCAGACTTCCTGTGGAAGAGGAGCTGGGAAGGGTTACAAAGAGAGAGTTGAGATAGGCACTGCTCTCAGACCCTACATTACAAGACCTGAGGGAAATAGCTAGTGTGGCACCTGATTCTCAGGGGAAGGGGGAATCTGTATACTGTGATAAAGGGTTACTGTATAGAGAGTGGACCCCTGAGGGAGGGCTAAAAGCTGAGAGAATACAGCAGTTGGTAGTGCCCAGAGCCTATCATCTGGCACTTCTAGCTGTAACCCATGATATTCCCTTTGCAGGTCATATGGACTTAAAACATACAAAGAGATGTATTATGCAGTACTTTTATTGGCCTGAGATTTCCAGAGATGTAACAGGGTACTGCAGGACCTGTGAGCAGTGCCAAAAGGTAGGTAAGACAGGAGGCAAAGTGAAAGCTCCTTCAATGCCTTTGCCAGTGATTGAGGAGCCATTTCAGAGGGTAGCTATGGATATTGTGGGGCCTCTGAGTACCCCAAGTTCCACAGGGAAAACATATATCCTAGTGGTAGTAGATTATGCTACCAGATACCCTGAGGCAGTGGCTCTGTCCTCCATTGAGGCAGAAAAGGTTGCAAATGCTTTATTAGATATTTTCAGCAGGGTAGGTTTTCCAAAAGAAATACCAACTGACAGAAGTCCCAATGTTATGTCAGACCTGCTGGCTTGTCTGTGAAAGTACTGTGGGGTGAAGCACTACCTGCTACCATCCACAGACTAATGGTCTTGTTGAGAGGTTAAACTCTACACTCAAAACAATGCTACAGGCATTTGCAGACCAGTTTAAGGGGGAGTGGGACAAATATTTGCTCCATCTGTTGTTTGCTACATAGAGGTGCCTCAGGATTCCACAGGTGTTTCACCCTTTGAATTGTTGTATGGGCATAGGTTGAGGGGACCTCTAGACTTGATTCGAGATGAGTGGGAGGGTGAATGTAAATCTCACAAGGAATCTGTTGTGGCATATGTCCTAAACCTCAGGACAAGGCTCAGGGAACTTATGGGCTTGGCCCAGGAGAACCTGGCAGAACCCCAACAGCAGAAAAAAGTCTGGTATGACAGGAATGCTCAAGCTACAGAGTATGCTGTAGGATAGCCGGTAATGATTCTCATTCCTGTCAGACACAACAAGCTGCAGGCAGCTTGGGAGGACCCTACAAGGTGGTAAGGAAGGTCAGTGTTGTAAACTACATGGTAGAACTACTAGGCAGGAGGCAGGGGCATAAATTGTACCATGTTAACATGATGAAACCTTACCATGATAGGGAGGTCCTTGTGCTGAGTATTTGCAGTGGATGGCAGGAGGAGGCTGGGGTGGATCTGTTGACTTATCTCCTCAGTGAGGCTCGGACTGACACCTCAGTGGAAAGGGTTGCAATGTTCCAGCAGCTATCCCCTACCCAGGTTTGAGAAATCCAAGCAGTGTTACAGGTGTTTGGGGGCATGTTCACTGGGAAATCAGGGTGCACCCCCCTGGTGCAGCACCATGTGGATACAGGACCCCAAAGGCCTATTAACTGGGCCCCTTCTAGGGTGCCTGAGAGGGTCAAACAGACTCTGAGGGAGGAGATACAGGAAATGTTGGAACTAGGGGTAATTCAGGAGTCCAGCAATGCCTGGGCTTCCCTAGTGGTGCTGGTACCAAAGAAGGATGGCAGCACCAGGTTCTGTGTGGACTACAGGAAATTAAATAGTCACACAGAGTCAGATGCTTACCTCATGCCTAGGACAGATGAAGCCCTATAGCAGCTGGGTGTGGCAAAGTATCTTACCACTACTGATGTTACCAAGGGTTACTGGCAAGAACCCTTGACTCCCAGTGCTAGAGAGACGTCAGCCTTTGTGACTTTTTTTAGCTTATATGAGTTCACAAAGAGGCTGGTAAATTGAATCCTAGCAGGAGCAGGAGATTTTGCCCTTGCTTACCTGGATGATACTGCCATCTATAGCCATCCCTGGCAAGAGAACCTTCAAAATGTCAGGGAGGTGCTGTGCAGACTACAGAGAGCAGGGTTGACCATTAAGACCAGCAAATGTCAGGTAGGTATGGGAGAGGTCTCCTTCCTCGGACATTGAGTGGGGAGTGGTAAGACCAGGCCAGAATCTGCCAAAGTGGAAGCCATTCATACTTGGCCTGCCCCTGTTACCAAAAAGCAGGTGAGGGCATTCTTAAGGACAGCAGGGTACTACAGAAAGTTCATCCTCAGTTATAGTACTACAGCTGCTCATCTCACGGACCTAACAAGGAGAAACAGGCCAAATAAGGTAGTATGTACTCCAGCATGTGAGCAGGCATTCCAGAAGCTTAAAGGATCTTTGGGAGGACCTGCTGTGTTAGCCAGTCCAGGTTACATTAAATAATTTTTTTGTGCAGGTGGATGCTTCAAACCATGGGGTGGGGGCTGTACTTAGCCAGGTTTCCTCAGAGGGTGAAGAGCACCAAGGGGTATATCTTAGTCATAGGCTCCAACCCAGGGAGGAATGCTATGCAGCTGTAGAAAAGGAATATCTAGTCATAGTGTGGGCACTGCGGAAACTTCAGATTTTATCTGTATGGAAGGAAATACACTGTAGTTACAGACCACAATCCCTTAGCATGGCTACATCAAGCCAGCCAACAAAATGCTAAGCTACTAAGGTGGAGCCTAGGGTTGCAAGCATATGATATGACAGTGCAGCACTGCAGTGGGATTAGCAAAGCCAAAGCAGATGGGCTGTCAAGATGGGGAATAGGGTAAGGTATTCCCAGGTAGGCTTAACCCTCTCAAGCAACATTTCTCAAGTATCAATTGAAAAACTGGCTTGAATTTTTTTTTTTGGGGGGGGGGGGTTGTGACATTGCCAATCCAGATATCTGGAATTTTGCAAATAATTATATGTCATTTGTGAATATTAATATGGTTTATATGCTTGTCTTACAAATGAGAACTGTATGTTATGTGTATATTAAACTACTGGTGCAGAAGTGTGTGTTGAACAGGGATGTACAGCACTGAGCTTCAAGGTTGTATCCATGGGGTACCCTACTGGAAAAGAACAAAAAAGTATATAACCTATGTACCTGTGCAAATGTATGGTTTAATAGTAGACAATGGAACATACAGAGTTAACTTACAAAACTTCAAGAAAATAAGTTGAAATTGTTTTACAATTATGTTATCTCTCAGTTTCAGTGAAACAGACACAATGTCTAGAGCTAGAGGTTTTTCTATTGTCTTGGAGAGAAGTAATTACTAGGTCTAAAATGTAAAAGTGTTTAATTGTTTTACAACTTCCAGTTCTCAGCAAATATCTGAGAGATATGTATTTTTAACACAGAGATGTTAGTGTCTATTAGCCTAAGAACTGAAGTTAGGTGACAAAGAGTGATGTCATCCAAGCTGACCCAGCAGTAATGTTTGATAGTAATGTAAGAACTCTCTCAGAGAGAGACTGTGTGCATTTTGTATTTTTGTCTTTGACCTGAAGACATCCGTCGGCACTTCTGCCTGTGTGTTGCTCTGTAAGTAAGTTATTTAGGGCATTGTATCTTTTAGATATAGATAGGAATATAGTAAAGATCAGTTTAGATGTTTTCTGTATTTATTTGAGACTGTCCTGCAATGTTGTTTTAAAATATTTCCTCTGATTCTGAACTCTTTAGTTACTGTGTTGATTGAGTATTGTCTTGTTCTTTTATTATTTATTATTAAATATATGTAAACCTATCTTTCTGTCTGATATTTGTGAGACGTATTTAAGCTTTTAGAGTACTTGCATTATGTATTTGATGACACTATACATGCCATTCCTAAATAACCTTGCTCTTGGTCACACTTACCATTTGGATAATAGAACATTATACATTAGGTTTGGTCACCCTTTGTAAGGGCCTTAAGTAGCTGATAAAGAGGGGTTGGTGGCAGTGATATCTACCTTATAGTCAGGGCAGAAGGGAGCATAGTTAGTAAACTTGTGCAAGCCTTCCCCAGGTATGTGTGTGTTTGTATATAAATTAAATCTCAGTGTGTGTGTCAGATACTTGGGCAGGGACATGAAGCACTGGTTGGACAGAGAGGGTGTTGGAGGTCTTGGCTTGACCCCTCAGCTGAGATTTCAACTCTATAGCTGTGCCAGTGGGGTGTCTTATTGTGAATATGGAGAAAGAGAGAGAAACCAGCCCAAGACTGACTGTGGTCTATGTGTGCTCCTAAGGGAAATTGTACTTTACTGTGTAAGTACTTGTCATCCTACCACTGTGTACATCTCTCACTGTTGCCAGTGGTGAAGATTGAGGCTCTTTGATTACTGGGCCAGTGCAGGAGTGTCACACACATACATACTGTCATTCCAGTGTAAAACAACATGTGGAATAAACACTTTTGGTTATATGTCTCTGACCCTCATCATGACTAAGCAAAGGACAGTCCTGTGAGCAACATTACAGCACATTAACATGAAGTCAGTGACTGTTCACATTTCCAAGGTAAAATGTTTCTCTGTTGATTAGAATATGTGCATAGATGTGTATATAAATCATTACACATGTACTCCATTTGCCAAAATTTGTTAATGTATGTGAATAAGAAATGAGTGTGGGAATGTAACATAGGTAAAAGAAGACATACTGTACTGTTACTTAATAAATGATTATTATCATGGTATATACATGAATGTTACATGGGTGGTCTATGCATTTAGTAAAGAAGAACTGCCCATATTTATCAGACACATTTATGATACATGTCATCGGCATTGCCAACATATACACCACACAATGCCAGTATGCCAGTGTGGAAACATGACAAGTGTCATCTACAATACAGGGGCAAGGACATGTCCTTCGGTTGTACATACATGACATGGCAAACCACAAATTATACAGATACTAATGTGGAATATGGGGAACATGTTGTTTCCGAGTTGCTGTCAGTACCATACATGTATAGAGTGGAATTGTTGCAGCAGTGGCAGCATGTTAACTGTTGAAAGTCATGGACAACTGAATGCTGAATGGAAGTCTAATGTGGTAATGTGTGTCATGCAGCCATTGAAACATAATGCTAAATGTCATATGACATCTGCAGTGTACATTTTGATATGTATCACATAAGTATGGCATCAAAATGCTGTGCATGCACAAGTGTGCATATACAGTCCAATACTGATATGCTTGCAGTGTTACACAAGTGAATCACACAGACAATACTTACATTGCTGAGGGACCTCCCTGATGGATATAAACATTGCAAACTATTTTGAAAAGCTCATTAAAGTAATGGATTTTGGGGAAAAACAGTACATACTGCCTACCTAGATTTGGATAAAGCATTTAATACAATACCTGACTCAAGCATTGTTACCAAACTTACAAAAATAGGTATAAACCCCTTTATAACATGATGAATAGCTATCTGGATCACTGATAGGACACAGGAGGTTAGAATCAATGAGTTCACCTTCACAAAGAGGCTGGTCACCAGTGGAGTCCCCCAAGGCTCTATGCTGACCCCACTACTCTTTGGCATCTACTTCTCAGATGTCAAAGCCAATGTCAAAGACCTTTGGCTAACAAAGTTTGCAGATGATTGCAAACTGGGAGCAGTCATTGAATCCTCCCAAGATGAGAACACTCTTTACGAAGGTCTAATACAGACAAGTGTTTGCTGCCAAAGTCATGGCTTAAAACTCAATATCAAGAAATGCATTATAGTACCTTTTGGGAACTCTAGCACCCTGAGTATCTATGTCATCAATAAAACACTTTTAAAAGTTGATTTACTCATCAGGGATCTGGTAACTAATGTAGACAGTAATTTAGCCTTCAACCAACATGTGTCCAAGGTAGGAAGAAAATCCCTGTATGTTGCTCAACTTATAAGCAAGAGCATAGCATCTAGGTCCAGAGGGGTCATCATACCACTGTACTTGGCCCTCATCAGACTCATCATAGAGTATAATGCCCCCTTTGCTATGTATCTGAACAGACATGTGCAACAAATGTAATGTCCACAAGGGTTTCTTACAAAAAGAATACAGGGAGTAAACACAATGTTCTACTCTGATCCCCTTAAAGCCCTGTCCCTTTACTCAGTATCATACAGACTTATGAATGGTGATCTTATGAATGCTTGGCATACAGACAAGGCATATCTGGACCCTGTTTTGATGAATCTTTTGAACATACACAAAAAACATCAGAACTACTAGACTGAGAAACCTAAAATTTGCTTGTGACGTAACTAGGACATGTTGGAGAAACAGGTATTTTTCTCAGAGAATTCCCATTCTCTAAAACGGGCTCTCCATCTATGTGAAGCAGAATTCCTCCCCATCCCTTTTTGAAGTGCAACCTGGACCAATGCATGGGTAACTGGAAATTTACCCCTCACCTGGCTCCTATCTCTGATGCACAGAGGCAGCCAGTAAATCACCACCTATATAAATCAAACATGTGGGTCAAATCTGGGTTACACAGCTAGGCTTATAGAAGCCCTAGTGGTCATTAGCCTAGTATATGGGTCTATATTACATGATTGAAGTTTCAAAACTTCAAATCTTATATGGTTGACACCATATAATCGAAGTTTTGAAACATCAAAAATTTAATAAAACAAAACAACCTACAAAAATAAACTATTTAAATGCTCTAAGCAGGGGGGCAAGCCCCCCTGCACCCCCCACATGGAGGCTGCACCCCATACACCCTCCACTACTTAAATATACCAACTCCAAGATCGCACTACAGTGCAGAAAAGGGAAATCTTCCCTTTCTATGCTGTTTGAAGATCTCCATTAAAAGATTTGAAGTTTCAAAGCTTCGATCATATGATGTCAACCATATCAGATTCGAAGTTTTGAAACTTCGATCTTCTGATATAGACCCTAGTATACACCTATGAGCCTATGAACCTATGAATGATCTACTGGGCTATTTCCCCTGAATGAGTCCCACATAGCCCGTGCCATATCTTGGAAAAAATTCCTCATCATAACCCTCATCTGTGTCCAAAAGACACCACCTCCAAGATCTGCTCCCAGTAATCATCTTGTTGTGGTGCCTGGAGTCATCTCCTCTGGGGTGCAGTAGGGATGATAGTACATGCAGGTCCAGCTTCCTTGTCATTATCCTCATCTCAGTCGAGGTCATTATCATCATCAGAGGAATCTGGCAGTGGTCTGGCATTAGCTCATCTCTGACATATGATGGGTGAGTGTCCATGGGTCCCATGCTCTGTCAAGGTGAATCACAACAGAAGACAGAAAGTGCATATGCATACCTGCTAGGGATGCTACTACATGACTACATAATATACCTACTGTGACACAATGGACAGGCAGAAAACAGTCAGTATGAAACCTTAGAATATGTTATGGCCATTGTCAAATATACCACCATATATGATGTATGTCAGTAATCAAAATCATAGCAATGAAAAACAAATATCTATGAGGCCGCACATTCCCGTGAAAATCATAGCTGACATTAAACTGAAACAGATGTGTGCATCTGCAATCTAACAGACATTAATTAATATCATGTTCACATGGGATGTCTACATAATCTCAGATGAAATGGCCTAAAATGATTATGTAGGACAAGTATAATAAACAGATTTGCTGATAGCAAATGGCTCCTCGTGCACACAGCATATTCCTTATGTCCTATTATCTATACTTATGGATGTTTTTAATAGCAGAACATGTGAGGGCCACTACATCCATTACATAGTCTGAGCAGCTTACTCCAGGCCATGCCATGGCATGTATAACATAGCTTATCAGTGGAAATCCTGACATTACCTGAACATGTGTTTATCAGCCATCAATATGCATAACAAGCATACACAAAGCCAGCACAGTTACACATCCTGACATTTGAAGAGAAGCATGGCATGCCACTATGTCTTGCAACACTTACATTTATCTACCTTGCAAAACAACACTGTGAAAATGACAACATAAATGTAGTAGTAGTGTGACCTGCACTGTATGCCTCAGTAATTTGGCCAGCTGACTGTCTGAGAGAATATCACATTTATGTTGGTGTGTGAATATCAACTGTATTCCAGGTGTCTGTGCATGTAATGAGTCATATGAACAGCCACCAATTAAATATTGGTATAATGAAGACACAGTGAGATGACAATCCAGTGGAAATATAAAAGCCATATGCAAAACAGCTAAGCAAGGCAACATGGTCACTGGCTGACCCAACATCATTTTTTTGAATGCAACACAAGACACTAGTAATAATATACAATCACAGAGTGACAGCCTGTGATACATGAAAATGTGATATGTGTCATTCTGTCTTGTCTGTCTACAAATGTATCAGTGCTACATATGTTTATTAGTAATCTACCCTGCAAAATGCAAACAGCATGATACTACTTGTGGCTTTTATAACAGGCTGTTCAAAATGTTGAACAGGACTGCCTAGGTGCACAAATATCCCTAAACACAGGATGCAAGTATGATTTAACCAAACTATCAAAGGTGTTGCAGGAAGATACAATACCCATGTTGAACTAAAGAGCATGTCAGACAGTTTGCAAACAGTGGAAACACTAACACAGCACACATCCAATACCTATTAAGTATACCAACAGGCAGGCTATACACAACAGAGCAGTCACCTAGAACCCCAAGTGCACCAACACATGCTTTACAAACATCAAAGTACTATTAACTTGCATGGGAAACATCACATCTAAAAGCACTATGACAGTTATACATAAATGACTGCCATTTATTTTGTGCCCTAAATTTCAAAACTTATCTTAACATGGCTAGCCGCTAAATTATATGTAAACATAGTTTAATATTGTTAATTATTGTTCTCACCTTAAAGATGAATGCTGGGTATTTGTGCATTATAACTAGCATATATACATGGCAATGCCAAAAATGTGAGCCTCTAACAATGATCACATCTCTTTTATTTACAAAATCAGACAAAGTAATCAACATGCCTCTCTCCCTGTGCTGCTTGATGCACAGAGCAGGATTATGAATTTGCTCATCACCTGCAAAAAGTAAAAAGCATGTATGAATGATGTAGGTGTAAAATAATACTGGTAAACATGCTCCAGCTTGTGTTCTCTAAATTTTAAATTGAAGAACATTACAGATTCTCCACACACAGTTTGGAATGCTTCACTCACCGTCCTTTATATATTGGGATAGAGCTGAACACAGATTGGAGGATGTGAGATTTAAACCTACGACTCTAAGCTACATCTACACTGCAGTTAAAAGAACTGAGGAATGAATGTGCAGGGATGAGGTAGTAATAGGGATCACAGCTTATACTTTACAAGAAGTACAACATGCTGTGCATTTATGAAAATAAAACTGCAAGCATGAATGCATGTCAACACAATGGTCAAAACACAAAAACACAACTGTAAACATCCATACCTCAGATAGTGTAACACTGTTGTGTAACACATAGCATCTGTTAAAAGACAACTACAAACTGCTGTACTTCATGTACACATTAATGTGTTTTATGTGGGAGGACATAAAGTATGCAGATATTTATTGTCAAAGTGCATACTGTATTATAACTCCAAATTATTCCTGATGTCAGGGGATGTCCCTATTCTACAGTCCAACTGTATATATGACCATCTCACTCCCTCCAAATGTAAGTATAAGAAGGGTGTTGAATTCAAATCAGTAAACAATGAAACAGTTATACATGAAATTCAAATTGCAAATATTAACATATTTCACATTATTTTTGCAGAAATATACAAGTATGTTCAAAGCGTTACACGTAAACCTGTAGTAAAAGGGGTGTTACTGGCAGAACATTATAATAATGGAAATAATCATAGAAATCCAACGAATAAACAAGGTAGTCATAAGCATATTCAAAATAACTGTTAATATCAATAAGCAGGTATGCATAACAGCATTTTGAAAATTTTGACAGACGTAATGATCAGAATATAATGAGAACTATCCCCTATGTGGATTTGAATCCATACTTAGTCAAGTTATATAAATGCTGCCTTGTTGCCTCACAGGATGAGGTAATAGCCATCAGACTTTTCTTCTTAACAAACTACTATCGCATGTGTGTGTATCTCTATTCCTCTAGATCACATGTGTCAAACTCAAGGCCCGTGGGCTGAATCCGGCCCGCCTGGCCGTTTTATGTGGCCTGCGGTGAGGAGAGCCAGTCGGGAGGTGCTCTGTGTCAGCGTCATCCCTGTGTGCCTGAATGGTGCATAACATTAGATTCTAATGTGGTGGCGAGGAGAGTGATCATCAGCCGGCTGTGTCAGTGTCATCTCTGTGTGCCTGCATGGAGCACCACTACCCAAGGCCAACATCCGTGAATCTAGCAATCACTCCCAAATGTCCAAGAGAAAAGTTGATGCAGGGTGGTGCACTTCCTGCCTAGTCTGTAGAAGATGCTGAAATGGTAACATTAGATTCTAATGTGGTGGCGAGCGTCATCCCTGTGTGCCTGCATGGAGCACCTCTACCCAAGGCCAACATCCGTGAATCTAGCAATGAAAATGTCAAAGAGAAAAGTTGAAGCAGAAGGGAGACAATTTAATGAAAGATGGGAAAGTGAATATATATTTATACTTTGCAAAGACAAACTGGTGTGTATTTTGTGTTATGAGGCAGTGTCAGTGATGAAGGAGTACAATATACGTAGGCATTTTGAAACCAAACATGGAACTAAGTATGCTAAATATACCCTTCATGAAAGACATAAAATTGTCCAAAAATTAAAAGGCATACTGCAATTGCAGCAGAACAGGTTTACTAAAGCTTCAGCAAAAAATGATGCAACAGTGAAAGCTAGCTATATTATGGCTGAAGAAATTGCCCGAGCTTCCAGGTGTTTTTCAGAAGGTGTCTTTTTGAAGCAATGCATGCTAAAATTGTGTGAGCAGGTGTACCCCGACCAGATAAAGACTTTCCAAAATGTCAGTTTATCAAGAAATACCATTGCAGATCGAGTTTGAGATCTTGCAGGAAGTCTAACAACACAGCCGGCTGAAGAGGCACGCAGTTATCTAGCTTTTTCATTAGCTGTCGATGAAAGCACAGACAATACTGATACAGCACAGTTGTCCATCTTTATATGAGCTGTGAAGACAGACCTCTCTGTCACTGAGGAACTCTTGGGTGTAGCTGTAATTCATGGGACGACAACAAGGAAGGACATTTTTGAGGTGGTGGAGAAATCCATAAATAATATTAAATTACCCTGGGAAAAGTTGGTGGGGCTCACTAACGATGGCACACCTGCAATGTGTGGAGGAAAAAAATGCTTGGTTGGACTAATTGTCAGAGAAAATGCTAAATAATGGCTGCCACACACATCTGATTACCTATCATTGCATTATCCATCAAGAAGCTGTGTGTGGTAAGGTTCTTGAAATGGATAATATAATAACCACAGTCACAAAAACAGTAAACTGTATACGAGCACATGGCCTGAATCATTACCAGTTCCAGCTGTTTTTACTGGGGGTAGGTGCAGAGTATGGAGACGTGCCATACCACACAGAAGTAAGGTGGATTAGCAGGAGCAAAGTCCTCAAATGATTTTTTGAGCTCAGGGAACAAATCGCTCTTTTCATGCAAAGTAAAGGAAAGCCCTTGCCTGACCTGTCAGATCCAACCTGGCTTTGTGATTTTGCTATGATGTATGATTTACCAGAGCTTCTCACCCAACTGAATCAGAGGCTGCAGGGATACAAACAAGTCATCACAAAGATATCTGATATGATCACAGCATTCCAGCATAAACTTCTCTTATGGAAGTTCCAACTAGAACAGGACAATCTTGCCCACTTTCCTGTTTGTCAGAGTATCTCAGCCTCCTTATCCAGTGCTTTTCCTTGTGCTCGTTTGGCTACTAAACTGAGTCAGTTAATTGATGAGTTCGATCGACGCTTCTCTGACTTCAGACACCAGCACTGTGGCTTTGACATCTTTGCCAGTCCTTTCACAGCTGACATCAACAGTGGCCCCATCACCTTCAGTTGGAGTTGATAGAGCTTCAAGCCGATAGTGGCTTGAGAGCAAAATTCCAGGATGTCCAGATAGAGTACATTTACCATCTACTGCCCCCTGATTTGATGCCACAGCTAAGACTTCATGCTGCCCAAGTTATGTCCATATTTGGGAGCACCTATCTGTGCAAACAGATGTTTTCAATAATGAATCTAAACAAGAACATGCATAGATCATGCATCACCAATGAAAACATACACGCTGTTTTGTGGGTTGCCACAGCACAAGACATGAAACCAGACATTGGTTCACTGACCAGAGGAAAATGGTCTCAGACATCTGGCCAGAAAACAAATAGGGGAGCAATTTCAAAACCTAAATTTCAATGTATTAATAAAACAGTTTTTGAACTTTTTTGCTTATAGTACACTTACAGTTTGTTTTGTGCTTGTTGTTATGTACAGAACATTATTAGTGCACCTCGCTAAGGCACACGTTGATGGTGCTGATGGAATTCAATGTTCTGTGCGCTGATCAATGCACCAGGATGGCGTGAGATATGGTCTCTCAGGATGAAGAAGGATCTTTACTTCTACTAGTCTTAGTAGATATATCTTAATAAAAAATTAATAAAAACTTTGGCCTGTGTCTTAGCCTATGTGCTTTTATTTCAGCCCCTTACGTGATTGAGTTTGACACCCCTGCTTTAGATAATGAATGCCTACAGAAACATCCAATACATACATCTCAATGTCTTAGAGCAAGCAATCTGGACAAAGCCATAAATAAAAGTGAGACAAAGGCCCAAAAATAGGGACAATTTTTAGGTATTGCTCTTACAGACTTAGAAAGTATAGAATGACAGGTTTTACATTAGCATGGATTTTTTGAATCTCCAGCTGACACAAGCATTCTCCAAAAGGGTCTCACAGAGACGGATGCTTGGTGCCAGAACCACAGCCTCAAGCTAAATGCTGAAAAGTGCATAGTCGTCCCCTTTGGGAAAAACAAGGTGCCCACAAATTACCACATAGATGGTAATCCATTAAGTACAGAAGAAGTAATTAGAGATTTGGGGACCAACATAGATAGTAATCTCTCCTTTGATAATCACGTTGCCAAAGTGGTTAGAAAGACCTTCTATATAGCCCACCTTATCACGAAAGGGTTCGCATCTAGATTAAGAGAGGTCATTGTGCCCCTCTACTTGTCACTCTTCAGGCCCATAATTGAATACAATGCCCCTTTTGGAATGTACCTTACCTGACACCTGCAGCAACTGGAGAGACCCCAAAAGTACCTCACCAATAGGATCATGGGCTACAAACAGATGTCCTATGCAGCTCGACTAAAGAAACTCCAGCTCTACTCAGTTGCTTACTGCCTACTCAGAGGCGATCTATGCCTGACATACAAAGCCATGTCAAACCCAGAATTAATGGTCATGCTCCACCTCAAAAAATCCAAGTCCCTTCGAGCTACATGCTCCAGGGACCTAAACCTCAGCACAAAAATAAATAGGACATGTTGGAGGGACAGATTCATTTCCCAGAGGCTCCCCTCACTCTGGAATAGAATCCCAATTCATGTTAGACATAGCTCCTCGCTGGCCCTCTTCAAGCAAAATTTGGACGCATGGATGGGAAATTGCAAATTCACCCCTGGGATCTCTCCTGTGTCCCTGCTAGACAGAGGCACAGTAAACTAATCTTAAAAGGGTACCTTCTGTGACCTACTTTACAGAGGCACAGTAGGCTAATTTAATAGGGAGGCGGAAGCCAAATACACTCTGGCTAGGCTTATAAATGCCCTAGGGCAGATAGCCTAGTATCTACCTATGAACCTATGAACCTATGAAGTCTGAAACTCAAATGTCTGTCATTATCTTTTAACTTTAATCTTTAATGATTTTCCACTAATTTGACAGAAAACTACAATTTTTTGAAAAATGGATCAAAAATATGAGACAAAAATCTGGATATTCTGCAAAAATCTGTACAGCTGAGAGGTATGATAAACACTATGGGCCCTTATGCTCCACACAACTGCCTGATATCAAGTTTTACAACAAAGAAGATATGTTTAGACACTCAGACATGCAGTGCTATTATGTTAAACAACAGGACTTTAATAATACAGTTCACTTTGAAAAGCAGAATGGAATAACAAAGTTATTTATGAGTTAGTATGCACATAGACAGGTATACTAGGTGATACTGTCTAAGTCTTACATGTAACGAAGAAATGCGTAGTCATTAACGGCCTAGGTCCTACAGGCATCAGTGATGTAGAACCATACTAGATATGTAAAATGATGTCCGTGTAGTGAATCATGAAGTGCAGTGGATTAGCAAGGAGGAAGTAAGGATAGCTATGAAGAGGATTAAGAACGGACAGGCTGTTGGTCCAGATGACATACCTGTGGAAGCATGGAGGTGTTTAGGTGAAATGGCAGTGGAGTTTTTAACTAGATTGTTTAATAAAATCTTGGAAAGTGAGAGGATGCCTGAGGAATGGAGAAAAAGTGTTTTGGTACTGATTTTTAAGAATAAGGGTGATGTGCAGATCTGTAGTAACTACAGAGGGATTAAACTTATCGGTCACAGCATGAAGTTATGGGAAAGAGTAGTGGAAGCTAGGTTAAGAAGGGAGGTGATGATTAGTGATCAGCAGTATGGTTTCATGCCAGGAAGGAATACTACAGATGCGATTTTTGCTCTGAGAGTGTTGATGGAGAAGTACGGAGAAGGTCAGAAGGAGTTGCATTGTGTCTTTGTGGATTTAGAGAAAGCATATGACAACGTGCCTAGAGAGGAGTTGTGGTATTGTATGAGGAAGTCGGGAGTGTCAGAGAAGTATGTAAGAGTGGTACAAGATATGTACGAGGGTAGTGTGACAGTGGTGAGGTCTGCGGTGGGAGTGACAGATGCATTTAAGGTGGAGGTGGGATTACATCAAGGATCAGCTCTGAGCCCTTTCTTATTTACAATGGTGATGGACAGGTTGACAGACGAGATCAGACTGGAGTCCCCATGGACTATGATGTTTGCAGATGACATTGTGATCTGTAGTGAGAGTAGGGAACGGGTGGAGGAGACCCTGGAGAGGTGGAGATATGCTCTAGAGAGAAGAGGAATGAAGGTCAGCAGGGCTAAGACAGAATATATGTGTGTGAATGAGAGGAAGGATAGAGGAATGGTGAGGATGCAGGAAGTAGAGGTGGCAAACGTGAATGAGCTTAAGTACTTGGGATCAACAGTTCAGAGTAATGGTGAGTGTGGAAGAGAGGTGAAGAAGAAAGTACAGGTAGGATGGAGTGGGTGGAGAAGAGTGTCAGGAGTAATTTGTGACAGACGAGTACAAGTAAGAGTGAAAGGGAAGGTCTACAAGAGGGTAGTGAGACCAGCTATGTTATACGGTTTGGAGACAGTGGCATTGACAAAAAGGCAGGAGTCAGAGCTTGACGTGGCAGAGTTGAAGATGTTAAGATTTGCACTGGGTGTGATGAGGATGGACAGGATTAGGAATAAGTATATTAGAGGGTCAGCCCAGGTTGGAAGGTCTGGAGACAAAGCCAGAGAGGCAAGATTATGTTGGTTTGGACATGTGCTGAGGAGGGATGCAGAGTATATTGGGAAAAAGATGCTAAGGATGAAGCTGCCAGGTAACAGGAGAAGAGGAAGGTCTAAGATAAGGTTTATGGATGTGGTGAGAGAGGATATGCAGGTGGTTGGTGTGACAGAGCAAGATGCAGAAGACAGGAGGAAATGGAAACAGTTGATCTGCTGTGGCGACCCCTAACGGGAGCAACCAAAAGAAGAAGAAAGAAAGAAAGAATGTCCATATATGTTGGAAAACAGAAATATCTAAAATGTTCACTTTCATGTACATGGTAAACAATACTGAACAACGAAACACCATGGGAATCAAACCCTTAATTCCAGGGAAAAGTATCACCTTACCCTATTAATAATACAGATGAACTAATTGCCAAAACAGCTACTTAATGGTTTTAAATGCAAGTGTCTGATATCTGGGACACAGATATACATCTGAATTCCTTAGGAATGTTCAGGTATAGCTAGGATTGTGACACTTACTGTAGGTATCCACTGGCTATCTCCGCGTCTTGGTGACTCTCTGATGAGCTAGTCTGCATCCCTCCAATGTAGGTCACCATAGCAGTGGTGAACCTGCACTCAAGTCTGGTAGATTCCATTTACATCATCAGTGCTCCCTTGCAATCCAGTTCCATATATAGATCATCACAAAGTTCCATGGTATGGATCTCATCTGACGCTGCACACCAGATCTCCTACTTGGTCCAGTTAGGTGCCAGGATATATCGAAGCCTCCTAGAAGTAGCCATCTTGATGATAATGTTGAGAATGTTGATATAAATTGCTTACTGAGGTTACACTCAGTTTACAGGTTGCAATGGTCTGATCTGTAAATATATCAAAATCATTATTTAAAAGTTGTGCTCACGGCATGTTATCAGATTGATGGAAGATAACAGGCATGTGTTACATATGGTCCTGTTTAATGATACGTATTGGATATTTGCACAGAGCACCTTTCTGTTATGCCAGGCTATTGGTTAATGCTCATGAACGTATACTGATGTATGCAAATGGAATTCAAAAACCTTGAGTTTTAATGAACCTCATTAATTACGTATGGTGCAAATAGGACTTAAAAGATGGATGCACATAGCTGGTGTTACTTTCAGGTATGAACAAAAAAACACCAGTTTGCAGAGACTCCAACCAATATAGAAATGCTAAATTATCACTGAAAAAGCTGGTACTAATAATCAAATACTACTTGTCAACCCAATAAGATAAGCACTTTTGTTCTATTGATATAAAACTTCATCAGATAAGAACACATGTATTAAAACATAATCAGTTCAATTAGGTCACAAGATAACTGAACCCCCAAAGCGTTATCTAACATTTAAAGCAACATGACCTATTAAAGATACTTCAAATCACAAAAAAACCCATACAATGTAACATAAATCATAATGATGTCCTCTGTAAGGGGTTCAAATCCCACAGAATGCCTTTACAGATATAACTTATGTTGTTGTTCCAAGTGTATGTATTCAGGCATTGCTTTCATCACATATGGTTGTTTATGTCATATTATACAATGACCCCCCATTAATATTCAAAAACGTGCACGCTGATTGGTCAGTGTGCATGTTGTAAATCTGAGTTATAGTAATGGAAAAAGGTCCGGTCGCCCAGACTTTTTCCATTACTATAACTCTTAGAGCAACACTGTCTCGCTATGTTAAACCCATTTAACATAGCGAAACAGTTTGTAAAAAGCAACGGAGATTTTGCTTTCTCCGTTGCTTTTTTTCAAAACTGTCTCTCTATATTAAATGGGTTTAACATAGCGAGACAGCTTTAAAATAAGCAACGGAGATTTCCGTTGCTTATTTTAAAGCTGTCTCATGTTAAACCCATTTAACATAGCGAAACAGTTTGTAAAAAGCAACAGAGATCTTGCTTTCTCCGTTGCTTTTTTTCAAAACTGTCTCGCTATGTTAAATGGGTTTAACATAGCGAGACAGCTTTAAAATAAGCAACGGAGATTTCTGTTGCTTATTTTAAAGCTGTCTCGCTATGTTAAACCCATTTAACATAGCAAAACAGTTTGTAAAAAGCAACGGAGATCTTGCTTTCTCCATTGCTTTTGCCCACAGCTCTGATGTACTGCATAGGCGTACACATGCGCAGTACATCAGAACTGCCGCAGAATACCAGACAGCTGCGGAAGGGCAGCAAGGAGGCATTATACAATGCCATTATTTAAGAAAAGTAATTATTTTTTCTTAAATAATGTCATTATAATAACAATAACCACTTCTGGATGGTAATGCTGGATTTACCCACGGTTGGCTTTGTTTGGCCACTCGGGCTTTGCCCTCGTGACCAACCCACACCAATTGTGGGTAAATCCAGCATTACCCACACCCAGGCGTGGGTTATTGCTATAGTACTATATAGTACAGGCACTATTTCTTAGATTATAGAATTGCACAGAACTGCAGAGAGGCTAAATTGGCATAAAATGTCTACATGATCATCTCCATATGTGGGTCCCCACATCAATCTAACCATGTGCATATAACTGTCTTTCAGACAGCAAACAAATCTAGGGGTGACAATTTTTCCTCACAAGAAAATAAAATTATAATAGATGCTCTGTGCCAACATGGATGTAAACTCCTTGGATGGGCAAGAAATATAATATGGAGGAATGAAGTCTGGACTGACCTCACAAACATGATTAATGCTGTGGGAGGTCACAATATATCCTATGAGACCTGTTGCCAGTGGTTCTCTGACATGAACTTTCGTGCAGTCAACAAGGTACGCCAGTATGAGAGGTCAAGCGATGCTACCAGTGGTGACCCACTATTGATACCCTTTGATGAGATCACATGGTTTCTTGCATTACTGCTTACAGTGAGTGGGGGGCATATAGTGGGTGGGTAAAAGGCCACCCATGTATGTGCTACTTTGCATAACATTGAGCAAATAGAGTAACTCAGTACTTGTTGTTGCATGCATATTCATGTACTGTCATTTTTGTGTTGCAGCAAGATCACATCACGTACATAGGTCAACAAAGTGTGATGATGACTAACATACATGTAATGACATGTAGCTGTACAATTTCAGTATATAAATAACGGTGCAATCAACATGTGTAACGCTGTCTGCATTCATTTGCACAGGTCCATCCACTTCTGCACAACAACAGAACATGACAGCTGAGTGTCTCCATATACTGTTATTGTGACCATTACCTGTTATTGCATCAGTATTCTATCATGCCAGTGCTGTATACTGTCATATTGATATTTCCCCACACATTGTAAAATACAGGTACATCTTCTGAAGGCACTAGCTGCACAGGTGCTCCTACAGACAGACCAGGTATGTTTCTCCAAAATGTTCACAGGCTGCAGCAATGTGTAGCAGACATGTTGTATGAAATTAATGTTGTTGCTTTTCTACACAGGGACATCTGGCCAACAGATGCACCATGCATCACCTGAATATCACCATACCCTGTTACTGTGTTGTATATGTCATCAAGTGACTATATCGGTGCCTCCATACATGACTGTTTTTCCATTGTCTGTACTTTCTCACTGCAAGATCTGCATTAAGAGATATGAACTCACAACATTGGAAGGGCCACTGGCATGTTATTACCTTGTTTTCAATCATGTCATTGCTGTTACTCCTGTTGTTTTCTTCCATTAATACCCTGCATAGAACATCCACCATCAGCATCTCAGCCGCAAATGACTGGTATGTGTATGCATTACCTACTGTATGTTTTACCTCTGTTGGAATGGTAAATTCTGGCAAGGATGTGATTAAGAATGCTACGTTTATGCTTTTGTTTCCTTACAACATTTGCATTTCAGACTTCTCTGGTGTTGGCTTCCCACAAGCACATGTCATGTGTGCATTATGCTTGTATTCCTCACATATGTCATGTATGTTCCTTATGTAACACAATTGTCAACTAACTGTTATATAGGTTCTATAGGCCATACACAGACAAGACCTCCAGGTAAGTCATTTTTACCTGTAACATTGTAGTGAGATATATGTGGCAAATGTCATTGATGATATACAGCATGTGATGTAAGCACATTTTCCTGAGCAGTGTCATCTGTCTCTTCTTTTACCACATTAACTGCCTTTATCCTCCATTAGCCTATCCACTGATCCTGATATGGGATCTGATGTGTTTCAGTAAGGTAACATGGCCTCTGGCAAATAAGACACAGATTTTGTGATACAGTCCAGCCCAGATGGTGATAGTTATGTGGATATGGCTGTAGCCTTAGATATGAAGGTAAACTTGTCCAGCCATTCTGACAATGAGAGGACATCAGATGGTGGACAGGATGAGGCCTGTTTACCACACCCCCATTATGAATCTGCTGGTAATGTTGACATTGTCCCATAACATGTTGATACTGCCATCTCAGAAGATGTAGGCATGCAGCTGGTGTGCTTGGGCATGTGTTAGAAGGTGTCTGCCTACTCCTACAGGCAAATAGATGTTCCCAGCAACATCATGGATCTCACAACAGTACAGTTGCCCATGCTGTGGATTATGTTGCACACCATGCAGGAACATGGACACAGTGAGGTCATGGCAGTATTGGCTGCACAGAATGAAAGTATGTCATCTGTTGTATGGTTTGTTGAATTCCTGCCCATGGAAATACTACAGCAGTGTTGTAGTATGAGCAGGGTTCTACATGACCTGAATGTGCCTAGCCGAGTGCCACATGGGAGATGCAGGCCCCCTCTCAGCAGAACAACCCTTGCCCATCAGGCATTGATGTCTATGCTGCAATGTGTACATATGTCTGCTACTGGCCCATCTAATGTGGGCCTAGCAGTCATGACCAGTCAACTCATACTCATGCTCCTTCCCACACTGTGTCTCCACATACTTAGCATCACCCCATCAGTCTCCTCTGTGTAGCAACCTGCGCTAAGTGTTTGCATATGTTGTAGGGGCTGACTGAACAGTGGTGTGAGCCATCAGTGTGGGTACCCTAGACTGTGTTAGGGTAACAGTGACAGTTGATCCACTATATCCTGTTGTTTCAGTCTCACCCCATGGTGATGATGGTTGCTGACAATGTCATCTGTCTGTGGTTCTTGTGAAGTCTGATGTCATGGGAGTCTGACATTTTTACTAACTGTAGGCGACTCCATTTAATACAGTATACTTTATCCATACTTTACATTGATATATATTGCTTGTGATATTGACAACAGTTCTGCATTATATCCTGAGTTGTTTGCCTGTTTGCATCTTTCGATAGTGGACAGATAGGAATGGGGTTCACAGAGGCATGTGCCTTGCCTGCCATGCACACATAGACCACTACAAGTCTATGCATACTTTTGTCACTTGTGGCTTGAGTTGATAACCTGTGTTGTAATAGATATGTAAATGTTCGTACTGTTATATATTAGAATTATATTGTTATGTCTGATGCTTAGTGTGTACATTGACTGGGTAATTGCCATTAGATGCAATCTGCTGCTGTGGTGGGGCAACACCTGAAAAATCAATATTTAATCTGTATATTTCTATATGTATGGCTTGTCATGACTCAAAGGTGTGTGTCAGATGCAGCTGTGTTACCTGTGTCTGGACTTGAGTTTGCACCCTCTGTCACTCACACTTGTGTGTTCTGCCCCTGTGTCTTCCTACTCCTCCTTTGATAGGGGCAGAATGTCATCTTCAGATATCTGGGGTACTTGGGATAGTTCACCCATACCCACAGCTGGAAGACAGACCTATGCTGTTGTTAGCATATTTTGTAGCATGACGCACACAATAATAATCTGTGTTGCCTTTTCAGGTGTGTATTGCAGTGCATCACGGACGTGTCCAGATATCTGAACCTGGCTTTCAGTACACCAAAGACACCCTCGATGGTATTATTGTATTGTTACATGTGCTCTGTTGCAGGCCTACTCTACAGGGCTTGATGGTAGCTTGTCATCGTGGATAATGTTGAAAGGGATGTCCTTAGCTTACATGTGAGCTGTGTTCCTGTACTCACCCAGTAGTAGTCCATCAAGTATTTCACCTTGCTAGAATGCTGCCATCAGTCCACTTTCCCTCAATATGGCCTCATGGACACTTCTAGGGTATGTCACCATGATCATGATATTTGCTATGCTATCTGCCACCTGTCTACATCTGGATGCACATGACGTCTTAATAGGGATGTGGGTGCAGTCAATTCCACCAAGTACTTGGGGGAAGTTTGCAAGGTTATAAAACTGGTGCATAACAGTTCTGTGCTCGATGAGGGTAGATGGAAAATGTATGCATTTATCTTCCTTGTTGTACATTGCTGCCAGGAATTTTGACAGTATATGTCTGGCAGCTTTCTGTGACACTCCTACAGCAACTCCCATGTGTCTTTGGAATGTCTCAGATGTCAGTACACCAGGCTGAGACAAAATTTTGTTTTGAGAGGGATGGGGTTGCCTCACAATCTCCACACAGACATGTGTGAGACACACATTGCATATAGCCTGCACCAGTTTTCTGCCTAGCTGATACCTGTCAATGATTTCTTGATCTGGCAGTTGGCTTAGTTGTAGCATTGCTCTCTGTCTAGTTGGCTGCCTTTTAGGACACACAGCCAGATCCTACTCCATAGCCTGCAGTACCACAGCATGTTGCAAGCCATTCACTGCAGATAGCATTTTTTCTTTTTTCGTATTGTTACAAATTCTGTAAGATTTCAGTTATGTTGGGCATGTGAATGTGTTTTGCAACCTGCTAGGTGTTCACAGAGTCCATAATTATACTATACTAAATGGTTAAGTACTTAGACTGCTTGTGGAGTATCTTCTGAAATTAAGTCCACAGCTGGTGCACAGAATTCTTCCTTTGGCATGCTGCTCTGTCCGCAACTATCTTTTGGAATCTGGTCCAATGTCACCTGATTTGTATCTCTTTCTACAGCAATCAGCAGTGATCAGTAGATGCACCAAGGTAGTTTGGTCAGTTTCCTCAGTGTTGTGCAGTGGGGTATCAAAAAATCCAGCAATTCTAACCATGTGGTTTCTGTCCTTGAGCCAGTTTGCAATCCATCTAGTGACATAGGGGTTTATATTTAAGCTGGTGAGCTTATCTATAATGCCCGAGTGAGGTATTGTATCGAAGGCTTTTGCGAGGTCAAGGTAGGCTGTGTGGACCACCTTTCCCTCGTCAATGGCCTTGGTGACTGTTTCAAAGAAATCAGCCAGGTTTAAGAGGCAGGATCTGCCCTTAACAAAGCCGAACTGGGTAGGATCCAGTGTCTGTAGGTCCCCAATATCTTTATTTATGAGGTCCATGATGATCCTTTCCATAGCTTTGCAGACCAAGCTAGTCAGGCTTATGGGGCGATAGTTTCCAGGATCCGTTGAGGCACCACCTTTATGGAGAGGGACCACTGTTGCTGTACTCCACTCTTTGGGCACATATCCTGTAGTAAGGCTGAGATTGAACAGTAGTTTTATGTTTGGGTTTAGCTCTTCTTGGAATTCATGTAGGGCGCAGACCGGGACACCGTCTGGTCCCATTGATGCTGTGTTTTTTACTTTGAAGAGGGTGGCTCTTACCTGAGATCTGAGATGTCAGGGGGGCAGCACTCTGCTGGGATAGATATTTGCCCTTTTGGTGGGGGGGGGGGGGTTTGCGCTGAACCTGTCAGCTAGGATGTTGGCAATGTCTGTGGGTTCAGTGTATTTTTTGTCATTTTGGACTAATTCTGAGAATATCTGGGAATTATCCAGGTTCCAAACATAACTAAAGAAAGCCTTGTGATTATCCTTAGTGTCCTGTGCAATTTTTCTCTCTAAGCTGGCCTTAGACAATTTTATGAGTGCCTGTAGTTTTTTGCTAATACTGATCAGTGATGCCTTCCCTTTTTGGGATTTTGCTCTATCATTTAGTAGCTTCCTCCTTCTATTGTATAGATTGTTTATGGCTGGGGTCCACCAGACAGGACATCTGACTTTGGAGGACTGGGTCTTGGTTTTATTTGGGATCGCATGATCCATGCATTCCTGAAGGTGTTCATAGAATGCATTTATAAAGGATTCTGTGGTCTGGGCCATATTTTCCACAGGCCCGGGGTCTTTGAAGGATTCCACCTCGGTTTTGAGGAGTGTGAAATTTGCTATTTGCTTTAGAGAAGTTTTTCACTGTGGTTTTCTGGGCAGGGGGTGGGGTTGGGATGTGAATATTCAGTGAGATTAGTTTATGGTCTGATCTTACCAGTGAGGGATACACTTCTGGTCTGGAGCATAGAGTCCCCATGTTGGTGATGATCAGGTCCAGTATGTTTTCCCCTCTTGTGGGAGTGGTAACAAGTCGTTCCATAGCATTTGAGTTTATAAATTCTAGGAACCTTTGGGCTAGGGTGTTGGAGCTAGAGTAATGCTCCCAGTCTATGTTTGGGTAGTTGAAGTTGCCCAGTATAATGGTGTTTGGAGAGACCTTCATATTGTTCAGTGTTCTCAGGAAGGCCGAGTGGGGTTCCTGTGTTTGGGAGGGTGGTCTGTAGCAGGCTATAAACTGAAAGGCAGTTTTACCCACTGCTAGTTGCACATGGATAGTCTCTGATGCTTCGTGCTTTGCCACCAACCTGGAGGTGTGGGTATCTTTGATGAATATCGATACTCCCCCTCCTTTTGTGGTTCGGTCCAAGTTTTGGGGCCGAAAAGCATGGTATGAGGTATTACTGCATCTTGAGGTTTAGACTTCTGGCGTTGAGTAGCATTACTCTTAGTTTTTTATCCCTTGTGATACCTATGGAGGTGGGTTTGTCTTTTGAGCCTTGCCTAAAAAAGGCACTATGGGGGTAGCAAGAGCCTTTGCCAATATCCCGAAAGCCCAGGGGTGACAGGTGCAAGCCATCCCTAGCGAAGCATCGTGGCTTGTCGAGCATATCATCCCAAGCTGACAGGCATTGGATCCCTTTTGAATGACACCAGTACTTAAGCCAATTGTTGAAATTGATCATCTTGTCTTCATATTGTGGCATCATTCTTGGTGAGGGTAAGATGCTACTCAAGGTCAGGGTCATACCGGCCTGGGCTACATGCTCAGAGAGCTCCTCTATGTCTCTTTTCATGTAGTCCAGGGAGGTACGTCTCAGGTCATTCACACCAGAATGGACAATGACTGAGTCATATTTGTACTTGCCTTGGAATGACCTGAGTGCTTGCGTTATGTGGCGGATCCTAGCGCCCAACAGGCTGCTCACTGTGACCCTCTCCTTGTTCAACCTGGTGAGTGGGACGTCAATGTGCCTGATGATAGAGTCACCTATTACAAGTGTATCAGTTGTGTTGTTTAGTCTTAAGGGCTGTGACTGTTCGGCACACTGGCTTTGTGAGATATGTGTTGCACGTGTTTTGTTTTGGGGTAGCGGTTGCTTGGGTGTCTGCTTTGGAGGTCTCTGCTGCTTAAGCAGATCTTTATTTAGATCCTCCGAGTATGCTTTTGTTTGATTATGTGTTTGGTTTGCTGTCGTGGTAGGTCTATGTGAGACTGAAATTGTAGTGAGTGTGGTTTCCTTCTCCTCCTGACTGGTTATGCCAGTACTGAGTTGAGAGAGCTTAGAAGTGCATATTCAATTCTAGATAGTAGTAGGTTTATGGTGATGGCATGTCTGACTTCTGAGGACAGTAAACTGGAAATTTTGCATGGAGATTTAAGCCAGGTCAGAACTTTGTTGATATGATGCTCTGTGTGGGTATTAAAGGAGCAGCATTGATTAAATGTAAGTTCTAGGTATCTTTGGTGTAGAGTCAAGTGAGTTTGGGATTTGGGCCTTTCATAACTTTGGAGTGCTCATGGGTTCATAGGTTCATAGGTGTGTACTAGGCTAATGGCCCTGAGGCCTTTACAAGCCTAGACATAGGATTACCCTGGCCTAGTGCCACCCGTCCTTAGTTCCCAATGCCTCTGTTGAGTAAAGCCACTGGAGTTATCCCCGGGGTGAATTTTCTGTTACCCATCCACTCATCAAGATTTCTCTTGAAGAGGGTCAGCAAGGTCCTCTTCTTGACATGTATGGGAAGTCTGTTCTATAGCATGAACAGTCTCTGGGTTATGAACCTGTCCCTCCAGCATGTTTTGTTAATTGTGGCAATGAAGTTGAGGTCTCTGGAGTGTGTGGTGTGGAGGGATTGGGATTTCTATAGATGTATCATTTCTAACAGAGCTGGATCAAACATGGCTTTATAAGTCAAGCAGAGATTGCCTCTAAATAGGTGATATGAGACAGAGAATAGTTGGAGTTTTTTGAGTCTGTCCATATAGAACAAGTGTTTAAGGCCTAGGATCCTCTTTGTGAGGTACTTTTGTGGCCTCTCCAGTTGTTGCAGGTGTCTAGTGAGGTACATGCCAAATGGGGCATTGTACTCGATGATTGGCCTGATGAGGGAAGAGTAGAAGGAGACAATGACCTCTTTCTTCCTGGATGCAAAACCCTTAGTAATGAGATGTGCCACATAGAAGGACTTTCTGACCACAGTGGCAATGTGGTGATCAAAAGAGAGACTGCTGTCAACTTGTGTTTCCAGATCTCTTATAATGCCTTCTGTGTCCAGTGGACTACCATCGATGTGGTAATTCATGGGAACCGGGTTTTTCCCAAAGGGGATAATGACACATTTTCTGACATTGAACTTAAGGCCATGGTTCTGACACCAGTTGTTGGTCTCAATGAGGCCATTGTGTAGGATGTCAACATTACTTGGGGAGTTAATAACAGCTCCCAACTTGCAATCGTCTGTGAACTTTGTCAGTGAGAGTCCCTTCATTTTGGCCTGGACTTCAGAGAAGTAGATACCAAACAGGACAGGACCCAGGACCGGACTCTGTGGGACTCCACTCATGACTAGTCATCAGTCTGACTTGGCGTCACCTACTTTCACACTGTGGGTTCTATCTGTGAACCAGTTTGCAACCCACCTAGTGATATAGGGGTTGATGCCTAGCTTAGTGAGTTTTCCTGAGATTCCTGAGTGGGAAATGGTATCAAAGGCCTTGGCCAGATCAAGGTAGGCTGTATGAACCACCTTGCCTTCATGCACAGCTCTGGTAATTGACTCAAAGAAGCCGACCAAGTTGAGCAGGCAAGATCTACCCTTCACAAAACCAAACTGTGTGGAATCCAGAGTTTGGAAATTCCCTATATTTTTGTTTATTAGGTCCATAATGATGCGTTCCATAGCTTTGCATATCAGACTTGTCAGGCTAATGGGCCGATAGCTGCCAGGGTCTGTAGTCGCTCCTCCTTTGTGGAGAGGGATGACTGTAGCAGTGCACCATTCGGTAGGGACAAAGCCTGAGGTGAGGCTGTGATTGAACAGGGCACACACTCTGTAGTTCATGTGGAACACAACCAGGGATATTGTCAGGTCCCATAGAAGCTGTATTCTTGGCCTTGGACAGTGCTGTTTTAACCTGTGCAGCAGTAATACTGGGTGCCTGGCAATCTACTGGTTTTGCGGGGTAAAGTTGACAATGAATCTGTCAGCCAGTATACTGTCAATATCTGTTGGCTCAGTATAGGAGGTACCATTGTGCAGTAGCTTAGAGAAAATCTGGGTACTGCCATGGAGATTCTTTACATAACTATAGAAGGCCTTGTGGTTGTCTTTACTATCTGCTGCAATTCTGTTTTCATACCTAGCTTTAGAGGATTTGATGAGGGATCTCAACTTTTTGTTGAGGCAGATAAGGGAGTTTTTCCAAGTCTTGGGACTTCACCTTATTCTGCATCAGTTTCCTTCTTCTGTTGTAGAGTTTATTTATGGCAGGGTACCACCAGATTGGCTTCCTTTTTTTGGTGGAGAGTGTCTTGGTTGTATTGGGTATAGTGAGATCCATGCATTTGTGTACGTGTTCATACAGTGCATTGGTGTATGATTCTGCAGTCACACAACTATTCTCCATTTGCACGGGTGCCATAAAGTTAGCCACCTCTCTTTTTAGGATCTCAAAGTTTGCTTTGGAGAAGCTTTTCATAGTGGTTACCTTTACTGGGGGATGGGAAGGATGTGGTTTTCCAAGGTGATTAGTTTATGGTTGGCTATCACCAGGGAGGAGCTGACTATTGGTGTAGAGCAACGGTCGCCCATGTTAATAATGACCAGGTCAAGGATGTTGCTACCTCTAGTGGGGGTAAGAACAAGCTGGTCCAGAGCATTGAAATTAATAAACTCCAGAAAATGTTGGGCAAGTGTATTGGCACATGAGTAGTTTACCCAGTTAATGGAGGGGTAATTGAAGTTGCCTAGTAAGACAGTGTTAGGCTGGACCATAATATTCTCATGGGTACTTAGGAACGTGGAGTGGGAGTCATGGAACATGATTGGGGACCTATAGCAGGCTACAACCTGAATCATTGTCTTACCCAATGTTAGCTGCACCTTAAGTATCTCTGATGCATTATGTTGGGCTACCAGTCTGCAGGTTTGCACATCCTTTATGAATATGGAAACACCACCGCCTTTGGAGCTTTGGTCCAAGTTCTGGGGCCAAAAGATGTGGAATGAGTTATAGCCTGGTAGTGAGGGGGTGCTTTCTGCTGCCTTGAACCAGGTCTCTTTTACAGCACAAATGTCTATGTTCTCCATTTTAAGGAGTACCTCAAGTAAGTGCATTTTGAGATTTAGACTTCTACCATTGAGCAAATGACCATCAGATTGCATTTGTTTGTAGCTGTTATGGTGGTAATTTGGTCTTTGGAACACCACCTAAAAAAGGCACTATAGGGTTAGCAAGAGCCTTTGCCAGTATCCGGAAGCCCAGGGGTGACAGATGCAGGCCATCTCTGGAAAAGCATCGAGGTCTGTCAATCATGACATCCCAGGCAGACAAATACTGAATCCCCTTATAATGACACCAGAAACTTAGCAAATTGTTGAAATCAATCATTTTCTGCTTGTACTGTGGTATCATTCTGGGTGATGGTAAGATTCTGCTCAGGGATAGGGTCATAACCACCAGGGCTGCATAATCTGAGCGCTCCTCCATCTCTCTTTTCATGTAGTCCAGGGAGGTACATCTCAGGTCATTCACACCCACATGTACAATGACAAAGCCATATTTGTACCTGTTATTGAGTGACCTAAGTGCATGTGTTATGTGTCGGATCCTGGCACCTGACAGGCAACTGACTTTTTCCTTATTCAAGCTAATGAATGGGACATCAGTGTGCCTCACTATTGAGTCACCTATGACTAGTGTGTTGGGCATGCTGTTTTGCCTTAGGGGCTTTGGTTAAGTGGCACACTGTTTAGGAGAGTTATGTGTCTCATGAGTAGTGTTGTGTTCTTGTGGCTGAGTGCATTTCTGCCTTGGAGGTCTCTGCTGCTTGGGTAGATTTTTATTGAGAGCCTGCGCGAAGGTGGGTATGTGATTTATGTTTTTATGTGAAGGCAGTGCTGGTATGTGTTCCGGAGGGCTATGTTTTCCATATGGTGTGGTGCAAGTGTTGAACTTCTCCTCTTGACCAGCTATTCCAGACATGGCTGGAGAGTGTGTGGCTTCCAATTTGGATATATTAGTGCATCTCTCAGGAGAGGGTTGTTGGTGTATATGAGGCAGTTGCTACATTGCCTCAGGATGCCCAAGTTCACCAGGTTAATAGGAGAATGAACAGGGAACTGACCTTTAGACATGGCTAAATGGGTGGGCATTGATAAGTACTAGATCTGTTTCCTTGTAGAATGTTTAATGCTAGTAGCACTTGTGTGCTACAATAATTGCTACAAGAAATCTGGTAAAGTGCTAGACTAATAAGCTAGTAAAAGTGCAGGAGAGGCGAGAACTAGTAAAGCTAAGCGAAAAATTGAAGAGCAGACTATGGCACTGCTCAGTAGCTTACAAACAGTCCTGGATGCAGCAAGTCTGTATCTGGACTAGACTAGTTACAGGAAAGGCAGGAAACAAGAGCAAATGTGGGCTTTTAAACCGGAAAGTTGACAGAGATGTTAAAACTGTCCAAATGGCCAATAAAGTACAATTTCTGGGCCAGGAACCACTCATCTTATGGTAGATAGGCTACCTAATGCTTACCACTCCCATTGATAAGCTAGAAGGCATCCCTCCAACACAGAAAGGCTTGGGGGCTCAGAAGCTTACAGTCTTGGACACAGCAAATATGTGTCTGGACTAGACTAGTTACAGGAAAGGGGGGAAACAAGCACAAACACAGGCTTTTAAGCCAAAAAGTTGAAAGAGGTGGAAGAAGTGCCCAAAAGAGCAATAAACCACAAATCTGGGACAGAAACCACTCATCTTGTGGTAGATAGACTACCTAGTGCTTATCACTCCCACTGATAAGCTAGAAGGCTTTCCTCCAACACAGAAAGGCTCAGAAGCTTGCATACAGTCCTGGATACAGCAAGTCTATATCTGGACTAGACTAGTTACAGGAAAGGGGGGAAAAAAGTGCAAATGCGGGCTTTTAAATCAGAAAGTTGAGAGAGATGGAAAGCTTTCCAAACAGCCACAAACTACAATTTCTGGCCCAGAAACAACTCCTTATGTGGTAGATAGGTACCTAGTGCTTACCACTCCCACTGATAAGCTAGAAGGCTTCCCTCCAACACAGAAAGGCTTGGGGGGGCTCAGAAGCTTACAAACAGTTCTGGATACAGCAAATCTGTATCTGGACTAGACCAATTACAGGAAAGGGGGAAACAACTGCAAATGCGGGCTTTTAAATCAGAAAGTTGAGAGATGGAAAAACTGCCCAAAAGGCCAATATCTACATTTTCTGAGCTAGAAACCACTCCTTATATGGTAGATGGGTTACTTAGTGCTTACCACTCCCACTGATAAGTTATAAGGCTTCCCTCTAACATAGAAAGTCTTCGGGGGGGCTCTGGAGCTTACAAACAGTCCTGGTTACAGCAGATCTGTATCTGGACTAGACTCATTACAGGAAAGGGGGGAAACAAGCTTAGAATTTTGTTTTTATTAAAGTGGAAAAGGAGAAAGCTGGAACAGAAGATAATTCAAGGTTAAGAATCAAAGTGGGTTGGGATTCACAAATGTTTTCTCTCTATTAGGTAGAATGAACTAATGACACTAGACTGGGAGGAGTGTCCCAGATCAAATATACAGTATGGGCGGGCAACTGCAAAGCCACCAAGTATAAGAACAAGACAACAGTAGGGAAGGAGGGGTTGGAGACTATTACAGCTACTAGCTGTAGCCACTAAATGAAAGTTGTAAACAGATAAAGGAGCAAGGAGACTCTAGAGAATACTTTTAACTGCAAACAAATCAGTTATATGATACCTGACGAGAACACAGAAACCTCAAAAAATGCACAGAAAAGCACTCACAAACAGAAAATACAACTCTCAGTATGAAAACGCGGTTTGTAGTTAAGTAATTCAGTAAACATGCAATCAGAGTAATGAAACAGTGTCTAGCAATGAAAAATACAGTTAAACAGTATAAAACAGTAGATAAATGCATTGAAACAGTAAAAAAAGCTTTATAACAGTGCAAAATGTAGCAGATTAACTGTATAGCACAATTATAATTGTTACAAAAGTACAATTCAATGAAATAAGTGTGAGAAATAATTTATCCTGCTCTTGGAATCTTAAGGAAGTTCTGCTTAGTCTTGGTAATGAATCACCATCCACAGCCTGGGAATAACAGTTTTTATTTATTTATTTTTTATTGATGAATAGTTTATCGACATGTAGTCAGTTCCAACTAGCTTTGAAGTCTTCAAGTAGTTCACTGTTAAATATATTATTACTTTTCCTTTCCTCAGGAAGAAATGGCTTAAACTTATTCCCAGACTGATGATTTAGAGGACATATATACTAGGCTATCAGAAAATTGACTCAAATTGAACGCCTAAAGACATGAACCCTGGCATTTCATGCAACACTAAGAGATTCCTCCACTCTGCCATTAACAAATTACCTATTATATTGCAGTACAGGGAGAAGCTTGAACCTGTAAGTAAGGCATAACATATTGGTTTTATTCTTGATGCATGGGTTATATTTTAGGACCAATTGTTTGTTGTTGTTAAACTACTCTGTTTTCATCTAAAAAAAAACATCACCAGAATAAAGCATCATTTACCTCAAGCTGGTCTCTCAGTTGCTGTTTGTAGCTTGGTCTCTTCTACACTGGACTACTGCAAAGTCCTTTCCTGGAACTAGCTAACAGTAAATTTGACTGATTACAAATGGCGCAAAACACTACAGCATGGTTACTTACTGGTATATCATGTTCCCAATACAGTATGCTGAGTTACCGCAGCCTTCAGTGGCTCCCAATTCATTACAGACTCACTTTTAAGATCATAATCTTGGTTTATTTAATCATTTATGACCAGGGCATCTGCCATCTGAAGGAATTACTCACTCTCTAGTGTCCTGTGTGGGTACTGCACTCAGCCTTTCAGGGGTAGGGGCTGTATGCAGTTCCATGGGTAAACTTTGAAACTTTTGGTTTTCATGTTTTTTTTTTACCAATACTTATGGAACTTGTTACCTCACTGGCTGAAAGAATGTGCAACTCTGGCTCCTTGTAGACATGATCTGAAAACCTACTTATTTGAATTGGTTTATGATGGTGTGGTATGATATTTTTTATCTTACAATGTTTATTTTATTTTACTTTGTTTTAATCTGTTTATTTATCTATATGTTTTAAATATTAGTTCACTGTAATGGTATTTTGTAACAAGTACCTAAATAAATTTTAACTTTTGAACTTGAAAAGAGTAAACTGGTATAGTTGGGCAGTCGAAGTCACTGTTAGTTGAAAGGTCTAGAAATATCCCCTAATGGTAATCTGAAGGTGAGCAAGAGCTGTAAACTTTGAACTGTTACAGAGGTTCTATCTTCAGGAAATAATAAAATGGATCTGCTTATAGAGAAGGGTTATTGAAATAATGCAGGATTGTGCCACAAGCAAGTGGGACTGTAATGCTTACACTGGATTTGAGAGCAAAAGGATAGGGCCATATCAAAGCAATTCAGATCAGAGAATTGAAAGCTACAGTTAGGCTGCAAGACTACATGCATGGCGTACATATATACAGGCAAGCTGAAAGAGTAAATACATGCAAACATATGCACAATGTAAAGGACACCAGTGAAGCCAAGGCCTAGTAGTATGTGCCTTGTCCCTGCCTGGAATTCACGTTATGGTGGGAATAACAAAATGTGATAGCATGAGACAGTCATTTAGAAACAAGCTGGTTTGTCACATTTTTCTTTTTCCTTATGATTATAAGAAAAGAATATGTGATCAGAATTCTGAATGTTTTAGTCTTGTCAAGACAGTATCTGAGTTGTCTATGGACATGCATAGTGTGAAGAATCCTTTCTCAGCCATTTTTAGGTTTGGAAAAGAGCATAGGGAGATGGATAGTTTGGTTTAATTTAAACTGAGATACCACCTCAGGCATAAATGAAGGATTAGATCTAAAAAAAACTGTCTTTGTAAAAAGTCGGATAAGGCTGACCCACCATGAGAGCTTACGACTCATAAATTCTTGTTGCAGAAATCAGAGTAATCAGCAAAACTTTTTTTTCCATGTTAAAAACTTCAAATCAGCCTGATAAGCTAGTTCAAATGGAGGAAAGGTTACTTTTTACAAAACAAAATTAAGATCCCAAGGTGGATTCACCTGCATTTTTAGATGGATTGGGTATGCAGAACCCCTTTCAAAAACAGCTTGGCATGGGAATGCATTGAAAGAGGGGATCCATGGGCAGACTATCAATATGGCTAATAAATGAACATTGACAGAGGAGTAAGAAAAAAAACAGAGGCTAATAACCCACACAAATATTGTAGAACCAGAGAAATACTAGTCTTGAAATTTTCTTGTTTCCTAGTATGGCATCAACTAGAAAATATTTTCTGTTTGCAAATACATGATTTCTTAGTCACATGTTGTATTGCCACCTTTAACACCTGCTGCACATTCTCAGAAAATAGGTGTCTAAAAGGTGCTAAAACTCTTTCTTCCAGGGAGTTAGTTGAAATTGTTTCAAGATGGAGTACATTAAACAACCCTTGGGTAAGTGGGTTCAGTTTGTGATGAAGCTTGTAATAATTGCCCTTTGTCATTTCCAAAAGAAGGTAGAACCATTGTTGCTTGGGTCAGAAAGGAGTCACCACAGTGAACTTTGGAGAGTCTTTCTGATCTTCAGAATTATTCTGGATATCAGTGTGGAAGACATATGGAAGCATTCCTCTCCAATGAAAGTTCTAATGCATCTGTTTTCCAGGCCTGCATGCAAGGAATCCTGAACCAGAATCTTGCTAGGTTGTATGCTGTAAATGAAGGCAAATAGATATAGCTGAGGTGTTCTCCACAGTGGGTTCAAATCCTAGAATACCCCCAATTCAATTTCCCTTTGATAAGCCATGTCCTGGTCCTGCTCAGCTTGTCTGGCACAATGTTTTCCTCTGACAGAATGTAAGACGCCTGTAGAGTGAGATTGTGCTGAATAGCTATATTCCAGGCTACCATGGCTAATCAGCACAGTGGGTAAGATCTGGAACTCCCATATTTGTTTATGCACCGCATCATCGTCATGCTGTCTGTAATTACTTGCAGTGGTTCTGGGAACACAGATAATTGAGATAGGTGAGTTCATTTATAAATGACAACATCTGTTTTATGTTTATGTGTTTTGGTCTTTTTTGTTCCAAAGAAAATGCATGTTTACTCCAAAGGCACAGCTTCCCAAGCAAAGTCTGAGGCATCTGTTGTTACAGACTTGAAGTGAAGCTGGAAGAGAGAATTAGAGACCTGAAATCATAAAAAATGGTCTCTACAGCAAAGCAGTTAACTTTTCACAATTCCCCAAACTGGAATTTGAAATGTCATGGGATATTGATGTTGGGTCCATATAGATCTTAGTTACCATTGAACCTTTCTCATGTGGAGCCTGTCTAGAGGAATCATAAGAATCATAGATGCCATGCATACTAGTATCCAGAGAGATTCTCTTGCTGAAGTCATGGACTGAGTAGAAAAACTCATGCATAGATATAGATATAGATATAGATATAGATATAGATATAGATATAGATACAGATACAGATATAGATATAGATATAGATACAGATACATATATAGATATAGATATAGATATAGATATAGATATAGATATAGATATAGATATAGATATAGATATAGATATAGATATAGATATAGATATAGATATGATTGACTTTTTCCTGTGGAAAAAAAGTTCTTTGAACTAAAGTACCTAGGAGACATCCCAATAATACAATCTTGTGGAATGGAGTCAAGAATGATTTTAAATGATCTCTTGGAAACACAGTCTGCAAATGTCATATCTGCTACCTAAATAAAAGATCTGTGACACTTTGAAGAAGAGCTTGCAAAGGTTAGCAAGTCTTCTAACTAAGGAAAAATGTGAATACCTTGCAGTCTGCAAGAGGCTGTCTCTGGAGATCAACACTTTATAAACTCCCTTGGAACAATGGATAACCTAAACAGTAATGCAGAGAACTGATAGTGTAAACCAGACATAGAAACCCTTAAAAACTGAAATCTGAGGCTATAGGAATATGATTATAAGCAACCTTTAAATCTAAAGTTAATAAAAAAAAACTGAAAGGCTGAATAAGTGGTAAATGGTTGTAAAGGGGTTGCATTATGTACTTTGGAACTTTTAGAAACTGAGGGAGGAAATCTCTAGAACCAGTCTTTATGAAGCTTCTTCCTTTGATAACAGAAACCTTTCCCTGTCATAGAAAGAGGAACAGGCTCTATGACTCCTTGAGCCAAGAACTGCTGAATGATAGGAGGAGACTGGTGGACAAGGAGGTGTCCCCTAAAAAGAAGAAAGGAAGGGACTCCCACTGCCATTTGTACCCCTGATGAATCACTCTGAACATATTGCTCTGAGATTTTATGTTGCCAAAGAGAGAAACAGAGACAGATTTTGGGGAGATTTTAAAGCTTGCCAGGATGAGAAAGAGGTTACCAATTGAAGATAATAATTCAGTCTTGGACTGTCCCCTTTTATGGGAGACCGTCCCCTTCTTGTTGGAGCCTCCTTGCCGTTGTTTTTTGAACGTTTGCTGACTAGAAGTTTATCAGATCTACCTATTTTGCTTTTTGTGAAAATATTCTTAGTTAGGGATATGACCTTTAACACATTTGGAGGAGGAAGGCTGAAAAATCTTAGTCACTCCTTGAATAAGTTTTCCTTTCTTATGACACCTTTTCAGGACCTCAGCAACAGATGGTCCAAAGACAACTTCCTTATCAAGGGAAGAATTCAAAATTTCCTCTATAACATCCTCAAATATTTTTTTTTAAGAATGTGGTCATGCAAACCTTCTCATAACATATCCAGTAGATACTGCTCTGGAAGATGAATTAGCCAAGTCATAAACACACTTCAAACCATGTTTGATTGTTTGAGATACAGAAGCAATGTGCATATCTAGAAATGATTTTCCCCCAGAAGAAGGAAAAATGGCAATTATGTTCCTCATATTCTTAAATGAAGCAAGCTAAGACTTTAACACTAGAGCCTGAGAATTAAAAATCCTAACAAAAAAATAATAAAAATAAGTGTGGTAGAGGAATACACTCTTTTTCAAATCTATCAAATGCTTTTGTATCCTTTATAACATGTGGAGGAGGGGATTAGAATTTACTACATTTGTCAAGGAAATCTCTGTAGGGTCTAATCTGGGATTAGGAAATTTTTACAATCTACCTTCTTTGGAGCAGCAGGCTGACTGTCAGGCATATTTCAGGCTATAATAAAAACATCCCTAAGGCTGTAAGGACAAAAGGAATAGGAGTAGGCTGAGGAAATTCCAGCTGTAATAAATCATATTTTCTCAACTAAACTGGGATGTTATTATATTACTGCTGAACCAACTAGCTCATCCTAGATATGGTTTCAGGAAAAGAAAATTCTTCCAAAGTACACTCAGAAGAAATAATCTCCTTAAAATCAGAATCAGTTATCTGAGGAGAAAAAACATACGATGCTTCTCTCAATCATGTATGTGTTCATCACAGGAAATATTCAGAAAGTGAAGAATTCCTTTTTCTCCTACCAGTATATCTAGAATGAGAAGAATTAACAACCTCAACCAAGACCTGAGATAAACCCAATAAATCATCCCTGCTTAAAGTTGCAGAGACAGGAGAAGATAATGTGTAACATTGTGTTTGTTTTTGTTAGAAAAATATGTATTTGAACATATATAAAGTGCTAGTTAAAAAAGTAAATAGTATATAATGCATTTTATTCTATTAATAATATGGCAATAAGAATGATTTTACATGTAATTGCTTGAAGCTTTGGAACTGCAGTGTATTTGAACTCTGACCCTGGCAGTAGCCAGCTCAGCAAGCTTATGTTTTTCACTAATGATTATCGGCTGGGTCGGGAAATTAAATGTATGAAGCATTGAAAATCTTCTTCTCCTTCCTCTGGGACAATTGGCCTTGTAAATGTTATCAAGATAAGACGCAGCTGTTGGAAGAATGTTGCAAGAAAAACAAAGAAGTGTATTACAAGACTGAACCAACTATTGTATTCGAGCAGGCCTGAAACCTTGAAGGAGTAACATTTACAGAAAGACATTATAACTGACCAGGTGCTTTGCAAGGCTATATTATTCCCAAGGGAAAGCTTTATTAAAAAATATAACATCAGCAATCTTTATGAATAGAATACTGTTAGTAAAAGTGATGTAGATGCCCTGTGACTAACCACGTCAGTAAGGTGGGCAAAACCTGAATGTAAACACTATAAGGGTTGGGAGGGTGGCCTAATGGTTAAGGTGTTTGCCTTACAAACACATGGTGCAGGGTTTGAGTCTCACAAGGGATAATTGGCTAGGCTTAAAATGGCTCGCAAGGGCAGTTGGCTTAGTACTAATCTATGAACCTATGAACCTATAAAATATTCTGTACTTCCTGCATCATGTCAGACAAAATTCTGTACTTGTACGTTTTTTGCCTCCTGGTGTACACTAGTAAACTTTTGCATCTGAGCCTCCTGTGTTGTTATCTTTGTTTTTATTTAACAGTTTGGTCCTTCGGACCGGAAACCCTCAGACAGCTACAGATCAGAGTGTACCGGTGGTCGAACACTGCGCAGGAGAAGCTACCGAAATGGTTCTTCTTAAAATACAAAAGACCTCTGACTGAATTGTCGTTTTGAGAGGCTGGCCACTTTCTGATCTGCAGCCTAAGAGCGGTCTCGAACTGGTCGACTCAGGAGGCTCAGGTAGGAAGATATTTGCCTTTTTTCTGTTTTAGATCAGGGACTAGGTTGCAGTAAATACTATTGTCAGAAGATTTGTTATACAGATCAGGGACAAAAGGAAATTACTGTATATTTTGTCAGAGATCAGGGAAACAGAATAAGGTAGGCAGTCATTCTAGATAAACTGTGTAAGGAATTGAAATACCACGTGGTGAAAAGGGTTACGTAACATTTTCTTTAATATGGGAAATCAGTGCACTAAAACATCGCGAGATCCGGCCCTAACTGAAGACGCAAAATATATGCAATTACAACGGGCTGATAATGTAAGGTATTATACAAAATGGGTTAATAAATACGGATTTGATGGTAAATTAGATAAAATTTCATTAGTTAAACTTTTAAAACAACTTAAATCTGACGCAGAAGGTCAGACTAAAAAACAACAACGATTAGGCATTCCTCAGGCACACAGGTGATTTGAGAAAGTAAACCGATGGGAACAAAAAACTAAAAATGCTAAGACGTTATTTTTAGATAAAGAGGATAATAATATAGTAATAGCAACGGCTCCTCCTCCCCCGCCCCCTCTGATGCCTTTTTTCAGGATATGAAGCGGGAGGACAAGCTGGTCCACCTCCACGTTATCCTGATGTCACAAGAACACTAAAACCATTTGTTAGAGATCCTATTGAAACTAGGTCACGGACACGTAAAACACTTGGGGATGCAGACTTGTATCAAATAGGGAGAAACACACTAAAGGAAAATGAGGAAGAAATCTGTCCACTAATCGAGGTACCAAATCCTCAGGCAGGACAGGAAGGGCAGGACCCAACTCTTCTAGTATACAGACCATGGACACCGGAAGATATTCGGAAAGCTACAGAGGGAATCCCCCATCCAAAAGTTAATTACACAAAGTTTTTAGAAGATTTACAAGGTATGAGACTAAGTTACCACCTGAATGGGGAAGAAGTAGAAAAGGTAGTTAGACAAATTGTGGGTCCAGACTGGCACATGATTTGTGGCACCTGGAATCCTCATAATGCAGAGCTTAAACCACTCCCACATAGTGCCGCAGAACTAGACAACAGAGTAAAAGGTCTTACAGACCGAATTTCCTAAAAATGGAAACCTAGAGCAGATTGGACTTGCATTAACCAATGCATACAACAAGAGATTGAAACTGTAGATGGGTACTATGGTAGATTATTGGAATGTTTCAATAACCATAGTGGTATGGCTATTCCTGAAAATCAGACACATGATACCTCGTATGAACAGCAACTGAAAAATGCATTTTTGAAAGGTTGCATTGCACCTATCAGTAGCTTTATTACGAAGCATATGATAGATCATCGAACAAGTAGGCTACAAGCCTTACTTGAATATGCTAGACATGCAGAAAGACACTTTAAAAGTAAAAAGAAAAAGAAGACACAATTCTTCACTGCTGAAGATGGAGCTGAGGTTTTTGTAGTACAGTCCGGTAAAAAGGATAAGAAAAATGCCCAGGGAAATAGACAATCTGACAAATGGTCAGAAAATTTTGAAGAGAGGAAAAAAGAAAGGTGAGTGCTTTAAGTGCGGAAAGAAAGGACATTTAGCAAGGGATTGCAGGCTAAATAAAAAGGTGACTACAGAAAGTAAGGGTGATGAGGACTGACTATATGATAGTGATGAAAGTCAGAAATCATCAGGAAAGGCTAACAAACAAAGGACAAATGTAAATGTAGTAGAAGGAACAGAGGAAGTGCAAGCAGATGTAGAGGATGAAGAAAGTGAAATTTTAGATTTGGCATTACTGAGCTTGGAGCTCTATCTGGCAGACACAAAACCAGAAATTACACTGGTGGAGGGAAGGGAAGTAAAATTCCTGTGTGACTCAGGAGTGTCACGAACTTTGATACACCCCTCCAAGTTACCAGAATATTCCGAATCACCTGATTATATATTAGTAAAAGCAGCAAACGGACAGCTATATAGGAAGCCACTCTCCCATGATATAGCAATAACTGACCCTGTTTCAGGTATGACTCAGAAAAGTAAAATTGTAGTTTCTGCAAAATGTCCAGTAAACTTACTGGGAAGAGATCTTATGCAGATATTTGGCATAGCGGTAGTTCCCACTATGCAGGGTATGGAGGCACAAAGACAAATGGATACTTTCGTGGTGCGACCGAAGGGTGAGACATTTTACTGGCTAGTCACGACTGGTCCAGGGGCAGTAACCGAGGAACTGATGAATGTAGCCATCAATAAGGCCCCCTCCCTTGACACTGACCAACAGCATTTGTTACACTGTACTCTATACTACTGTAGCATGCCAGGACCTGATAAGGAATATGAGCAAGAATTATTCAAAAATCCTGCTAACAGATTAGTATTACGAACCTTGTATTGGGATACTGAGGGAAACAGTGTGGTAAGCTGTTCATTACCTCAGGAATTCATGACACTGTACAAATCTAATCGACTACCACATGTCAGCTTGACGAAAAATAAGAATATGAAATGGGCGGACCTAGGAGAAAAAGTAACAAGATGGGAAAAACAAACTGATTTAGAATTATCAGAGCAGGGAATACAAAAACAGAGATTGAATTGGCTAACACAGACACATCCAGCTGTACACTTACAAACAAGTGAAGACAGCTGATTAGCGTTCTTATTAGAAGAAGAAGAAAAAGCCTTGTGTGACATACCAGAGATTCTTTGGTCAACAGGCAAATCAGATGTAGGACTTATTCGAACAGCAGGACCAGTTACTATTACACCAAAATCAGCATTTAGACCACAAAAAAGACAATACCCCTTGAGGAAAGATGCAGAGCAAGGAATCAAGCATATAATAGCAGCATTACTCAAGGAAGGAGTACTGGTAGAATCTCTTGATTGACCATGTAATACCCCTCTATTTCCTGTTAAAAAAGAAAACGGGGAATGGCAGATGGTACAGGATTTACAAGCTGTAAACAATGCAATAATACCTAGAGCACCTACGGTGCAGACCCACACACCTTGTTAAACGATTTAAAGCCACAACAAAAATATTTCACTGTAGTAGACATAAGCAATGCTTTCTTTTCAATACCTATACATCCTGATAGCCAGTATTGGTTTGCATTTACATTTCAGGGTAAAAGATATACCTATACTCGGCTACCACAGGGATATTGTGAAAGTCCAATGATATTTGCACAAGAAATGGCAAGCAACTTGGCAGGGTTTACCACACCAGGAGGTAGTCAGATTCTACTTTATGTAGATGACATTTTGCTAGCAGCCCCCACCCAGCATCAATGCAGGGAGGATACGATAGCGTTATTGAAATTTTTAGCAGCACAGGGACATAAAGTAAACAAAAGTAAGTTACAACTTTGGAAAAAACAAGTCAGATACCTAGGATATGTAATATCCAATGAAGGTAGAATATTAGACGAAGACAGAAAAACAGCAATTTTACAGGCACCTAAACCAGCAACCAAGAAGGAAATGATGTCCTTCTTGGGAACAACTAATTTTTGTCGAAGCTGGATATCAAACTATGCTTTAGAATCTGCTCCACTGGCTGATTTAATATATAAAACACCTATGGCAGCACAAGATATATTACAATGGACACCCAAAGTAGAAACAGCTTTCTGCAGACTAAAACAATTGATAGCTTCTTCATTAGTTTTAGGACTTCCGAATTACCACAAAAGATTCTTTCAGACCGTAGATTGTAAACAGGGATACACGACGTCAGTTCTGACGCAACAGCATGGGGATAAGCAATGCCCCATAGCTTACTATTCATCACAGTTAGACCCAGTGGCACGATCGTTGCCTCACTGTGTGCAAGCAGTGGTCACAGCTGCAATGGCAGTACAGGCTTCGGCCTCAGTGGTGTTATTCCACCTTCTCACATTGAGAGTGCCTCATGCAGTCGCGATAATTTTACTACAAGAAAAAATAGCATATTTATCTCCTGCTAGACATCTTTCATGTATGACCATACTGGTGAGCCAACCTCATATGGTAATTGAACGTTGTACAACATTAAACCCGTCAACGTTACTTCCAACTCCTGTGGATGGCACGCCGCACAGCTGCCTGCAGGAAATTGAGCAAATAACTTTGCCCAGACAAGACCTCACTTTTATGCCCTTGGATGATGCCGAGGTGACATTTTACGTGGATGGCTCATGCAGAAGGGGTCCTACAGGGAAAAATCTAGTAGGGTATGCAGTGGTTACAGATACAGAGATCTTAGAAGCCCAACCTTTACAGCATAACCTATCTGCTCAAGCAGCAGAACTGATAGCCTTAACACGGGCTTGCACTCTAGCGAAAGATAAATGTGTAAACATATATACTGACAGTCAGTATGCTTTCTCTACAGTGCATGTTTTTGCACAACAATGGAAAAATAGGGGGATGATAACATCTAATGGCAAACTGATTAATCATGCGCAACTTATTTTGAACCTATTAGATTCTATTCAGTTACCTTCTAAAGTAGCTATTTGTAAATGTTTAGCTCATACAAAACAACAGGATAGAATTTCAAAAGGAAATGCAAAAGCTGATGCAGCTGCAAAGCAAGCAGCCTCAGACTCAGAAACCTTACTTTTAACCGAGGAATTACAACCCTCTGAGATTTTAGATCTAGAAATGCTAAAAACAATGCAGACACTAACTACGAAATCAGAGAAACAAAAATGGGAGAAACGAGGTGCAATCCTCGAAAATAGACTGTATGTCTCCAAAGAGAAAACAATATTACCGCCTAATTTATTTAGATATGCAGCTTTGTTGAGCCATGGGCAGTGCCATGTCTCAACAGGGGGGATGGTACAGTTAGTAAATCGAATATTCCAAACATACGGATTCATAAATTATACAAAAAAATTTTGTGCAGCATGCCATATTTGTAACAAACATCATGCACAAGGGGCATTCAAACCCAAGCAAGGGAGTTTTCCTACACCACCATATCCGTTCCACACTATTTGTATGGATTTCATAGAATTGAATAAATGTGAAGGGAAAAAATACTGTTTAGTAATTATAGATAAGTTTTCCAAATGGGTAGAAGCTTTTCCAACTAAAAATCTGGATGCAGCAACCGTGGCAAAAGCCCTAGTAAAAGAAATAATTCCCAGATTTGGCATACCGGGAAGGATTTATAGTGACAACGGGACACATTTTGTTAATCAGACGATTCACCAGCTTGGGAGATTCTTTGGAATCTCCTTAAAGAATCATTGTGCTTACCACCCACAGCCTGCAGGACTGGTGGAAAGGTACAATGGAATTCTAAAAAACAAATTGAGGAAGCTAGTGAGTGAGACACAGAAAAACTGGATTTGCTGCCTGCCTTTGGCACTGCTGAACATGAGAACAGTTCCAAATGTAAAGGGTTTGACTCCCTTTGAAATGATATTTGGAAGGGCATATTATGTGCCACAGTGGAAAGCTCTCATGCCTGCAGAACTAGAGGCTGACAACTCATTAGCTAGCTACATGACAAAACTGTTAACAAATAAAACTGTTTTGCAGTTGAACTCTTTTTCAGATAAAAGACAGACTGGACCACTAGAAGCAGTGCTGACTCCGGGGACCTGGGTGTGGCTGAAGGTTACGAAGAGGAAGAATTGGGCGAGTCCAAAGTGGGAAGGACTGTACCAGGTACTGTTGGCAACGCCTACTGCAGTCAAAGTTGCTGAGAGGTCGTCCTGGGTCCATCTGATGCACTGTAAACCGGTAAAGAATTTTCAACTTGATAAACACTTTGGGACTGATACACAACAAAGGCAGGATGGCCAAGAGCAAAACGAGTAAAAATACAGATCAACCCCAAAGATGTTGTTTAATCATCTTGTTGACTATGCATTTATTGACTATGATTGTGATGACCTTCCTTTTGTTGTGGTTTTTCCTACATGTAACCACACAAGTGAAAGTGGAGAGACGTGATGAACTATCTATAGACTGGCATCCAAACTTTAACACATACCTAGCTATGAAGCATGTATATGTAGAGACTATGAACATTTCAAATTGCTGGGTTTGTACTGCTATACCAACAGCATATGGAGGACTGTTAATGTCCGCTGTCCCTTTGGGGATAAATGAGACTTGGGAGAATTTACTTTTTGATACAGGATCTGTAAGATCACAAGACAAAATTGCATTGTATTTGCCTATTACACAGAAGGGAATTGTATGTTTTTATAAGAATGATACACTTCAAGTGGGTTGGAGTAACTGTAATATAACCATATCTTATAAATGCTATATTAAAGTTAAAGATAGAGGCACTGTTTGTAATACGAATTATGATTCATATTTGAGTTTAATGAAAACAACATTAAGTGATGTGCAGAGAAATCCTGTTTTGCATAAACAACTTTCTATTATAGACAAGAAAATGTTTCATTCAGAATTAACCCGCATCAGTACTAAAGTAGAAAACTGTTATTTTGTTTGTGGGAAAAAGGCATACAAATGGCTACCTGAGAATTGGTCCGGCAGTTGTTTTTTGGGTTATCTGGTTCTGGCCATAAGACATACTGCAGAATTACCTCTAGGTAAGATACGAAATGTGAGAGATGTAGCCCAGAAACCTGAAGGTCCAATCGGAAAACCTGTAAATCCAGTGGGACAAATCAAAGCTGGTTGGAAAGACCATCATTCCGTAAAAAACAAAGAAAAATTGACTCATATGGACTTGAGTGACAGTGTAATATCCTGGGCTGGAATACTTCCAGCATATGGAGTAGTCAAATCGATCTGGGAGTTGAGAAAGCTGTCGAAACTTCTCGAAGTAATGAGTAATGCAACTTTTTCTGCTCTCGAACTAGTGACTGATGAACTGAATGCAATGAGAACTGTTGTGCTACAAAATCGAATGGCTCTTGACTTCACCCTAGCGGCGAGAGGTGATACGTGCACGCTTATCAAAGAAGAATGCTGTGCGTTTATACCAGACAATCGACATGAAATGAATGACCACCTAGAGGTAATACAGCAGGTATCGGCCATGACTGAACCAGGCCCAAACCCACTGACAAAATTTTTCCAGAGTCTGTTTGGTGGGTGGGGTTCTATCCTAATGAACATCTTGATTGCTATTTGTGTGGGTCTGCTCCTATTAGGAGCATGTGTCTGTTGTGGGATTCCCTGCATGAAAAGATTGATCAAAGATTTTATTGATATATCTGTAACTGAAACTTTGTACCAAGACATTGAGTTAGAAAAATTAATTTCAGATGAAATTCTTTCCGAAGTATAAACTAAATGACTTACCTGGTTGAAAGTCCTTAAAGGAGAAGGCTAGGGGATGAAATGACATTGTTTATATTTCAGAATAGAATAAAAGTATTAAGAGGGAGGAAAATGTTAGAAAAATATGTATTTGAACATATATAAAGTGCTAGTTAAAAAGCAAATAGTATATAATGCATTTTATTCTATTAATAATATGGCAATAAGAATGATTTTACATGTAATTGCTTGAAGCTTTGGAACTGCAGTGTATTTGAACTCTGACCCTGGCAGTAGCCAGCTCAGCAAGCTTATGTTTTTCACTAATGATTATCTGCTGGGTCAGGAAATTAAATGTATGAAGCACTGAAAATCTTCTTCTCCTTCCTCTGGGACAATTAGCCTTGTAAATGTTATCAAGATAAGATGCAGCTGTTGGAAGAATGTTGCAAGAAGAACAAAGAAGTGTATTACAAGACTGAACCAACTATTGTATTCAAGCAGGCCTGAAACCTTGAAGGAGTAACATTTACAGAAAGACATTATAACTGACCAGGTGCTTTGCAAGGCTATATTATTCCCAAGGGAAAGCTTTTTTAAAAAAATATAACATCAGCAATCTTTATGAATAGAATACTGTTAGTAAAAGTGATGTAGATGACCTGTGACTAACCACATCAGTAAGGTGGGCAAAACCTGAATGTAAACACTATAAAATATTCTGTACTTCCTGCATCATGTCAGACAAAATTCTGTACTTGTACGTTTTTTGCCTCCTGGTGTACACTAGTAAACTTTTGCATCTGAGCCTCCTGTGTTGTTATCTTTGTTTTTATTTAACAGTTTTTTGACAGGAATCACCATATAAGCATGCCAACACTTGACAAGGGCATCAACCCAAGGAACAAGTATCCCAGTCCAGCTAGGCAGAGAAGCATTTGAAATTCCTTCCTCTGAGACCAACAAGACTGACAGTCCTATGATTGCCAAGGACAGTCCAGTAACCACAAATGATGTCTAACCACCTGTGCATAGGGACTGAAGAGACTACACCAGAGGAAACCAAGAAAGAAAATGATTGTTCTACAGAATTATAAATCTCCACTGCAAAGTCACTCATCTGTGACTAAAGCAAAGCAGTAGTGTACTGAAAGGGCAAAGGTTGTCCAGAAATTCTCTTCATTTGTAGCCAGAGGAAGAAAGGATAAAGGCATTGGTAAGATATTACATGGTAAAGTGAGAAGGAAGTCTGAAACTGAAAGTAGCAGTCGTTAAAAGGGAAAGTATCAAAAAAACATATTTTCACCTTTAAAACACTATGACAAGCACCACATACACTTATTCCAGTCCTTGAACACAATAACACAATTTATAAAAGTTTTTGTGCAAATATTTAGAGTAAATGTTAAAATAAAGTTTACACCAAAAGTAATATAAAAACTATTGTCTTCCAACTAGCAGAAATGTTGAGTGACAATAAAACAAAAATTAAATTCTTAGTATAAAATAGTTTTGCACACAAAAAATACTGTTTTAGTCATAAAACAAATTGTGGAAGTTTTTTTTCCATAGGTTCATAGGTGTGTTTTAGGCTAATGGCCCTGGAGCCTTTACAAGCCTAGCCCATAGGGTTAACCTGGCATTGTGCCAACTGACCTTAGTTCCCAGTGCGACTGTCGAGTAGAGCCACTGGAGTGATCCCTGGGGTGAATTTTCTATTTCCCATCCACTCTTCAATATTTTTCTTGAAGAGGGCCAGTGAGGTGCTCTGTTTGACATGTATGGGAAGTCCATTCCATAGCATGGGCAGTCTCTGTGTTATGAACCTGTCCCTCTAGCACATTCTTTTGATTGTGGTAATGAGGTTAAGGTCTCTGGAGCATGTAGTGCTGAGGGACTGGGATTTCTTTAGGTGTAGCATTTCTAATGGAGCTGGGTCGGACATGGCTTTGTAAGCCAAGCCGAGTAGTAGGCAATATGAGACAGAGAATTTTAATCAGCCCTGCCAAGTTTTGAACCCAGGACCCTGTACACCATAGTCAGAGCAATGTACCACTACACCATCTGAGCTATTGTATCACTACACCATTTTCCTAAAGGGAACTTATTTGCCCAGCAATGAAAAAATGTTAGCTGACCATCAATCCATCATAGCCTGGAAGAGAAGTGCTCTTTCAAGGCAGGGAAGCTCTGAAGATCTTGACACCCAAACAGCTGATTGTTTTCAACTCCCTTTGAGCTTTCAATGGCCCTTAAGCTTTGAAAGCTGACCAGATATTATATCATATGCAGGATATACCCATATAGCTAAGGCTATTGTATCAGTGATCAGATGAAGAATCTCTTATTCTTTGTATTCTAGTTTCTATATGGAATGAAGAAACCTGTGTTTTATTTTCCCTTCAGGAAATAAATTTAATATTTAATTTCAGAACTTCAGATCTGTGCTTGTTTTATTCCCTAGTCTGTTGACATGCAGTCTAAAGTCAATATTCTACTGTATCACTATCCATGTATCTATTTACTATATCTACCTGTCAATATCTTATCTATCTATCTATATATATATATATATATATATATATAAAAAAAATATATATATATATATATATATATATATATATATATATATACAGAGAGAGAGAGAAAGATGGGGCCGGATTCCAAAAAAAAAGTTGCAAGCAGAGCAGCATGCCAAAGGAAGACATCAACTCACCAGTGACAGAAATGATTCCATAATATAAGCTAAAATAAGACCCAGTAATTGTCTATTCAGTGTAGGATAACTGCAGACTCTGCACATACCTGCCGGATTTCAAAATACAATGGGTGCACCAAAGACAAATAAAATATGACAGAGTACTTTGCTGACGATTGTCTGAAAGCACTCGGCAGAGACCATTTCTGCTTACTTTTAACACAACTCTATACTACAAATTCCTAAGCAATCCTGCAGATTCTGCAAAAATAAAGAAATATGCAACCAGCATTTAACTCACTACAGCAGGCTGGGGTGCTGCAAGCCATAATAGGGAATGATCTGTAAATGCATTTCAGGAAGCAGCCAGCAAAGCTCAAGGCCAGGCTACAGTTCAGCCAGTTCTCTGACCAAAAAATACTAGAAGTATACATATTAAATAGAGAGCTGGTGCAGGCTGTGTGCAGGATGTGTGCATCTGACATATATGCTTGCAGTGTGTGGGGTAACTCAGTACCAGCAGAAACAAAAATGTGCTTTAGTCTGGGTATACTGGTCTCTGGTACATTTCAATGGCATATGAAAAATACAGTAGGAGTGACCACGACAGCTGTCAGTCACATTCTTACTTAGTTGCAGGCAGTAATGTCCATAAGGTAGATGAATTCATCCACTTCCCAACAACAGCCATGGAACACAATACTGTCATGCAACAGTTCTATGCTACTGCCAACCTTCCCCATGTCCCTGGTGCATCAATTGCACCAATGTCCTAATCAAAACCCCAGTGGTACCCAGTGCCAAATGGTGCATCAATAGAAATGGGTGGTCATCTCTCAATTGTTAGGTGGTGTGCTTCACAGATGGCTTTACCAATATCATGATGACACACCCAAGTAGTGTCATAATGCAGTGATGTGGAGGGCAAGTGCCATGACAGCTGCATTCCTACATGGTAAAATAATGGAGGTACCTTTGCAAGGTAAGTACATGACCAACGCAATATGGTAAGCAGTAGCAGACATTGCAAAGGAAGCAAAATTACCAAATATTCTTTCTCATCCCCCTAAAAACAGGTGATTGTGGTTATAGACAGGAGCCTTGACTTATGATGCTATATAGAGCCCCATCAACACCTGCTGAGAATGGAAAGAACATAGCATACAGTATTACATGAAACACCATCCAGCATGTGTTTGGTATGCTGAAAGCAAGATTGAGATATCTGGACACATCTGGGGGGTGCACTCCAATATACACCAGAGAAGGCATCACTATGTATGCCATGCTGTACAACATAGTGGCCTACCAGCCGCAGTTGTGGATGACTTATGCTAACAACCCCAGATGTCAGACATGGAGCTATCAGAGCTCTCCTAAGATGAACGGAAAGACATAGGTGTGAGAAGAAATAGGCATGGGTGACAGAGGATGCAGCATATGTCCTAGCTCTGGCAACACTGCAGCATCTGACACACACCTTTGAGTCATGACAAGCCACACATACAGAAGTACACAAACTAATCAGGGATGTTCACACAGTATTGCCCCACAACAGCAGCACAAAGCATGAATAATTAAAATAAATCATTAGCTGTCCACAGTGAACATCATACATAACAGAATCATATAAGTTATCTCTGTACCTTATGCACACAATGTAGCAAAGAACATATCCAGATGTCTACAGAGGAAACATCACCACATGAATTCTCCCAGCAATGCACATCACCAAAGAAAATGACACTGGCATATGTGTGGCACACAGGAAGTGTGCACAACAGAATGTGTTATTGTACAGGTAGGATATCATCATACAGACAGCTAGCAAGTGAAGGTAGCTGTGGAACAGTCATTACCACAATAAATCTAGGTCCATGGAGTGTATGGGAATGTATCATACAAACATAACCTAAATACAGTGGGTCATACACTAACACTGATACATCACAGATAGATAGCATAGTGATGTGTAACAGTATTGTACAACATAGTATACAGCATGAGTAATGATAAACATGTCAAGGAATGGACAAATTGAAACATACTATAAATAAGTCGCATATCACATGCATTATGTGGAATGTCACCCATAAAACAATACTAAGATGGACATGTTATTCCTGCAACATGAGCCATTTAGAGGTGAGAATATGTTCAATCATGTAGAGCTACAATGACAGTCAGTGCACATCAGCTATTCAACAAGCAACATTGTTTGGGATACAGCAGCATAGGTATATATATATATATATATATATATATATATATATATATATATATATATATATATATATATATATATGTACCAATTCAAGTAGAGATGGGAAGGCACACAATGGAAGCATATGTCAGCAAGAAGATAGCAAAAGGAAACTTGTCCATGGAAGTTCAGTGAGTGCTGATGGCGAGGCATGTGCAGCAACATATTAAAATGCCACCAGGTATGCATACCGAGGCATATCTGTGCATGCACAACTGACAGACAACAAGGAAATGTATAAAGCAGCAATCAATGGTGAATAACTAATATTACATGCTGTGAATCATGAAAATACTCACTATGTGTCAACTGGCAAGAGATACAAACATGGAAGCATATAGATTGTCACACTGACATTGTTTTCATCAATATCTGAACTAGCACGTAAGACTGACAAATATGTGCAACATATCACAACTTAAAAGTAGTCACTTAGGTCAGATAAAGGTAAAAAAACCTGTAGCATCAAACATTGTAGAAACCACTTACAGACAGATTAGTCAGTGGTCAGCACAGCAGTTATAATTGTCACATGGTCAGAATGACACAACAGGACATACATCATATCAACTATCAGTGTTACAATAACTCTGCCTAGGGCATCTAAGCTGATGGCTTACACCACAGTCATGGCTGCCCCTGCCATGTCTGAAACACTCAGACCACAGTGCTGAAACAAGAAGCTAGATGTGGTGGCAGTAGCATTTTGTGACACAGTGCGGATAGTAGCAGTAGTACAATATTTCTGTCTAGATGTGACTGCTGGGTTCACAGCTGACTGACCAACAACAGATGTGTGTGCATGTTGCAGCACAGACATTGATGTTCAAGGTTCATGTGCAGATTTAATGATCGGGGGCACTGGAGGTAATCTGCTCCATATGGTTAGAGAACGTAACACCAGATTCATACTATGGCAGTGCTCTAGAACTGCTATAACAAGACTTTCAACAGAGTATGCAACAGATACCACACTGTCATGCTGTGCAGCCAATGCTGCCATGACCTCTCCATGTCAGCACACATGACCTCCATGTGGGCAAGCACACACAGGTCAGATCCATGACATTGCTGTGAACATTCATGTGCCTGTAATAGTAAGCAGACACCCTCTGACATGTGTCCATACACATCAGCTACATTCCCATGTGCTATCTGAGGGACAGTGAGGAAGAGTCAACATCAGTACCAGACTCTACATGGAACAGCAGATCATGGTCATTATCATGTATGTCATTTGAGGTCTCACATTATCAGAATGGCCAGACACATTATCCTCCCTATCAGAGACTACACCATAAACCACATATCTGTCCTTTCTGGGCAGCACAATAAATGCAGTGCATTGGCTTGCGTGCTATTGGCTGTACTATTAGAGTGAGGCACATCACATCTCCCTTCAGGATCAGTGGATGGGATACTGGAGGAGGCAGGTAGTGGATGTGCTACATAAAGAGACAGATGATGCAGGTAAAATACATTCATAGACATCAGGCAGCACTTTATTCAAATATTGGACAACTATATAACTACAAAGCTTATGATGATATGAACCTAACAGGTCAGCTTGGGGGTGGGTGGTGCAGGGACCCTATAATATGCATTTTATTCACATATCAAGTAAATATGACATAACATGTGATTTCAGCCACTAAAAGCTACCTGACATGTCCTCCTCTGACTACCCTGCCAAAGTTTAGGGTTCAATTATCACTGTCATGTAAATAAGAAATGTACACAACTCAGTAGTAAGCACATACAAGGCATTGTGCAACATTAAAATTGATGTATAACCCCCAACAAATAGGATATACACATACCAGATGGACAATGGTGTTATGCAGATTGAAGGTGCCATAGGGAGGTGAACAAGGCAATACTAGTCATGAAGGTCAGTGATCTAATTAACAATATTGGAATGTAGCAGCCATATGGACTGCCTTACCAGGTACATCCTCCCTTGTCATGAAACACATCATCTGAGGTAAAGCAGAACCTGTATTCTAAAATGGCATACAAACAACATGTGAGTATACTCCTCAAACAGAAGAAAAGGAGGCAGATGGAGACAGAAGCCGTGGATCACACTAATAGAATATGTAGACACTTATGTGACAAAAGTTACGAATATTGTGATGATGTACCTGTGTAGGGAACAAGCCAACATTAATATCACAGATTACAGGTGTGCTAAAATGTGCTACACTATAGCAACAATATGAATACCATTACCAGGTCTGTCTGTACCTGATATTGCACAGCAAAATTGTACTAAGAAGTACTTGCAGGTTAAAATGTCATACTAATAACATCTGCCTATACTCCTCAGACATAAAAGGAGGCAGAGGCAAACAACAGCTATAGATCACACTAAAAGAATATGGAGACACTTTTATGACAAATGGTATAGATGTCATTCTGATGTACCTGTGTAGGGAACAAGCCAAAATTAATATCATAGATCACAGGTGTGCTAAACAGTGTTGCACTATAACAACAGTATGCACAACCTTACCAGGTTGGCCCGTGCCTGATACTGCACAGTCAATGTTGCGCAAAGATATATCCGTAGATTAAAATGACACACAAACAACATGTGAGTATACTCCTCAGACATAACAGGAGGAAGAGGAAAACAACAGATTACCCATTATTAAGTTATCTGCATACAGACTTTAGAACATCTCAGATGAGCTAACAGAATACGGAGACACTTATGTGAAAATGGTGCCATTGTTTCAATGTAATTGGAGCTATGTGAGTGAAACACACAACATTACACATTGCCAGCAGAGGAAAAGAGTTCTAACTATGATTTTGAAAACTGAAATAAACAAGCTGAACAGATGAATTAAACATAGTGTGAGACACGTGTAAGAAAAAAATGAATACAATTTGTATAAAGATATTGAGCATAATAGAAAATCATTTTATAGACACGTCAGATGTGGCAGGAGTAAAGATATACAAACTGATTAACTGTGTAAATTCTAAACTTTATTCTCAGACACAAAATATTATAGATATATTTTTAAAATCTTACTTAAAACAGTTTGATTCCACAATGGGGGGAGTGATAAAGTGGTCTAGTGGCATTCAGGTAACTGCAGATACTGAAATTAAATTAGATTATATTGAAAACACCTGCACAAACTGGACCCAAACAAAGCACAGGAAGGAGACAAAATTAGTGAAAATAACCTCAGAATACTTTGCCGTGAACTTACACTACCATTATATCTGTTATTCACTTGGTCCTTTAAATATGGGGAAATTCCTCAAGACTGGAGACATGTACTTTTGAAATCTATCTTTAAGGGAAAGGGGAGTAGGAAAAATCCAAACGCATATAAACCCATAAGTTTACTTTCATGTTGTGAAAAAAGTAACAGAGAAGTTTGTTTTCGGACAAATTGTCAGATTTGGAAAAGATAGATTTGAAACTATATATTAGCATGCACATGTTGAAAATAGATCATTATACAATGACCCCCTCATTAATATTCCAAAACGTGCATGCTGATTGGTCAGCTTGCCAGTTGTAAATCAGACATACTAATGGAAAAAGGTCCAGCCGTCTGGACTTTTTCCATTAGTATGTCTTTGTTTTTTTTTTGTTACAGCAACAGAGAACGCAAGATTTCGGTTGCTTTTTAGCAAAGGAGTTTAACATAGCGAGATAGCTTAAAAAAAGCAACGGAGATCTTCCTTTCTCTGTTGCTTTTTTTAAAGCTGTCTCGCTATGTTAAATGGGTTTAACATAGCGAGACAGCTTTAAAAAAAGCAACGGAGAAAGGAAAAGCTCTGTTGCTTTTTTTAAAGCTGTCTTGCTATGTTAAACTGCTTTAACATAGCAAGACACTTTCTAAAAAGCAAGTTGCTTCCACACACAGCTCTGATGTTCTACATAAGCATACGCATGCGCACTACATCAGAACTGCTGCAGAATACCAGACAGCTGTGGAAGGGCAGCATGGAGGCATTATACAATGCCATTATTTAAGAAAGTATTTTTCTTCTTAAATAATGTCATTGTATAATAGCAATAACCCACACGTGTGTAGGGGTAATGCTGGATTTACCCACAGTTATCTTTGTTTGGCCACTCGGACTTCACCCTCATGACCAAACCACACCAACTGTGGGTAAATCCAGCATTACCCACACCCAGGCATGGGTTATTGCTTAAATAACCATCTGTAACATGAAGTTCTATAACAATATCATAACAGCTATAAATGAAGACTTGTGCTGTGATGTTATTTATATAGACTTGACTTCAGCATTTGATAGGTTCATACACAAAACACTGATCAACAAATTAGAACAAGTAGGTATTGATGTACTCTTGATAAGATGGATAGCTGCATGGCTTACAAAGAGGACATGTTAAGTATCATACCACAATTAGACAGGTGACATTTTAAGTTACAGTCAAGGTGCCCCACAGGGTTCTGGTCTAGGCCCATACTTGTTTAGGTTGTATTTTCAGATCTATCCTTTTAACAGAGATGTTCTACAGTCCTTATGCAGACAACTTGAAAATGGGTACCCTGATTGCATGTGTTACAGATAGACCAAGCCTGCAAAAGAATTTGAATAAATTGATCAGATGAGCACAGAAGAATATGCTGATTAATCCATCAAAAATTAAGCATATGAGATTCAGAAGACAGAGTTTAAAAGCTGAATATTTAATACAACAGAGAGTGATTGAAACTGTAGCTTCATTTAAGGACCTAGGTATATGGATAGATCAAGCGTTGAGTTTTTTTATAATCATATCAATCAATTGGTTAATGACAGTTATAGAACAACAGGGTGTATAAAAGGATTTATAAAGTCTAGAAAATCAGAAATGATGAAATTATTGTTTGATAGTTACATTAGACTCAAATTTGAGTACAGAATAACACTGTGAAAACCCTATAAGAAAACAAGCCTGAGTAAATTAGAAAAAGTACAGCAGAAATATACCAAGGACATCCATGATTGTGAGCATTTAAGTTGTTATGAAAGACTACAATATTTGAACTTGTACAGAGGCTCTTATAGACATTTAAGAGGCAATCTTATTCAGGTATATATGGCATTTAGAGACAACTACTTTTGGGAATGTTTGAGGTTATTAAAAAGTAGTAGAGAGTCATCAGACAACCTATGTAGAAGATTCTATAGGAATAAGAAGTGTACTAATTGGTTCTCTGAAAGAGTAGCTGATGCATGGAACAGACTACCAAATCACATTAAAGCAAGCACTAATTTAGACATGTTTAAAAACAGCCTGGACATTTATTATGGAAACAAGAGTTTTGTTATATTGGCAAGCTAGGAGGGTGTTATTGCCCCTGCTTGAAATATTTGTATGTATGTATGTAGAAGATTCTATAGGAATCTTCTCCACTTCTCCACAGCCTTCTTCACATATGTCCATAATCTCAAAGGATGCACCCAGATCTGCTCAAAACTGGTGGTCAATGACACCACATATACAAATGCCATAGATATAGCAAACGTGCTGGCTGACAGATTCAGCTAAGAATTCACCTCTTTGTCCCCCCATCAGTAAATCAGGACATTCACAGTACCTTCCCCCTTCCCCTTATATCTAGGGAACAAGTCATCTCTGCTCTCTCAAAGGCAAAAACTACATCCTCCATGGGACCAGTTAACATCCCAGGCTGCATCCTACATGAACTCAGGCAGGACCTCACCATTAGGTGCCCTATTCAACCAAAGCCTGAGCAAAGGCTTTGTCCCAGCTGAGTGGAGGACAGCCACTGTCATCCCATTGCACAAAGGAGGAGCATTCACCGATCCAGAAAATTATAGACCCATCAGCTTAATTTGCTTGATCTGCAAAGCCATGGAACGGATTATCAGAGACATCATTAACAAGGACATTGGCAGCCTCCAAACACTCAATCCCACACAGTTTGGCTTCATCAAGGTGAGGTCATGTCTGTTAAATTTGGTCGACTTCTTTGAGACAGTCACCAAAGCCATGGATGAGAGGAAGACAGTGCACACCTCCTACCTTGACCTGGCCAAAGTGGTCGACACTATTCCCCACTTGGGCATAAGAGATAAACTCTCCCAACTAAGCATCAATCCATATGTTACCAGATGGGTAGCTAAAGGGCTCACTGATAGAACCCACCTAGTTAAAATAGGGAAAGCCACCTCAACCAGTAGATCCCTAACGAGCAGCGTACCCCAGGGTTCAGTCTTGGGGCCTCTGTTATTTAGGATATACTTTTCTGAGGTGCAGGCCAAAACCAGTGGGGTATGTCTAACCAAGTTTACAGATGACTGCAAGCTGGGGGCTGTCATCAATTCCCCTAGTCATGTGAACATCCACCAAGAGGGTCTCACCCAAACAAATGATTGGTGCCAGAAACATGGCCTCAAGCTGGATACCAAAAAATGCATCATCATCCCCTTCAGGAAGAGTGATGTCCCCACAAATTATGACATTAATAACAATGTCTGAAGCATGCAATCAGTTGTGAGACATTTGGGCACCCAGGTTGATAGCAACCTGACTTTTGACCAACACGTTGCTTCCATTGTACGGAAAGCTTTCTACATGGCCCACCTCATAAGTAAGGCTATCTCATCCAGGGGCAAGGAGCTCATAACATCTCTGTATTCTTCCCCGTTATTGAGTAAAATGCCTCGTTCAGCATGTTCCTCACAAACCACATGCAGCAGCTGGAGAGACCACAGAGGTTCCTTACCAGGAGAATGCAGGACCTCAAAAATCTACCATACACAGAAAGGCTAAAAGCCCTATCCCTCTACTCAGTTTTATACAGAATCCTCAGAGGTGACCTCTGTCTGGCATACAAGGTGATCTCAGACCCCGCCTTGATGGGACTGCTGCATATCTGCAAGTCAAGCTCCATTCGAGCAACTCACACGTGCAGTGTCATTCTGGTCTGTGACATCAATAGGACTTGGCAGAAGAGATTTGTGTCCTTGAGACTCCCCCATTTGTGGAATAGACTCCCTCACCATGTCAAGCAGAGTACCTCTTTACCCCTTTTTAAGCCCAACCTGGATAACTCCATGAGAAACAGAAAATACAACCCTGGGATTCCATCAAAAACAACGAAAAGGCACCAAGTAGCAAGCAGCAAGTAGCAAACAACGACCACAGTATCCAAAAAGTTCTTTAATAAAATCTCTGACGTCTCGGCCAAAGCCTTCAAGGAGAATAAAATTGTATACAAGCATCCACATTTTATAACAAACTAGTAACTCAATTAAACAATTAAGCAATTAATTAAGCAACACTCTCCAATTGAACTCAGCATTGAGCCCACAAGAAGACATAGTTTTATACTTTAAAATAAGCATAGCTTCTTTTTGCAGTAACACAGTTTTAACATCCTGCTGACAATACATTATTGGCTTAACTTGTTCTAAAATAGTGGCTTTTAAACCTTCACTATTTTTGTTATGACATTCTAAAAAATGCAAAGCTACAGGGCTTTCAATATTACCATTCTTAATGTCCCTTATATGCTCTAACAATCTCAGTTTGAAGGCCCTTTTTGTTTCTCCTATGTAATACATATTACATGGACAACATAGAGCATAAATAACCCCTACTGACTTACAACAAAACTGCTTAACAGGAATAAACTTAACATCATTAATAAATGGAAAACATGATGTGATATATTTGCAACCTTTGCAATTTCCACAAGGAAAGTGCCAACTTGGCATGGTTCTTTATATAATGAAGGTGGTGGCAAAATAAATTTACTTTTAACCAAAAAGTTTTTATATTTCTACCTCTCCGATAGGAAAATTGTAAATTAACATTCAGCCACTGTTCAACATTTTTGCAAGAAAGTAAAGACCAAAATTGTTTTACTATATCAAGAAATTGAGAAGTAAAACAACCATAAGTGGTTACAAAATACATATTTTCCTTACAGTTATTATTACCATTATATTGAGCCACGTTTTGCAGGAAAGTAACTATTAACACCATCAAAAGCTTAACTTTTTTAACTAATTTATCAAAACATCTGTTTAAAATATCTTTGTTATATCCCCTACTCAAGAAAGATTCCACCAAAATATTCATTTCTTGCTGAAAATATCAGGTCTTCCACATAATCTATATGTACGTAACATTTCCCCATATGGTAAGGCATCCAACGTATGAGGAGGATGACCACTAGTTCCATGTAAATAAAAATTAGTACCATCAAATTTTCTATTGATCAAGTAATAATTTTAGTACCATTAGAAATATCGAGAATAGCATCCAAAAATGGGACAACAAGTCCCATTTTTAGACCATCAAAACTCATAGAAAATCTATTATGATTAATATCTTTAACAAATGCTTTAATGTCACTTTCATCAGCATCCACCAAGAATATTAGATCATCCACAAACCTATAATAAGATATTACATGGGTCTGAAAAATCTATGCTTGTATATTGTTTCTAGTTCAAATAAACCCATAAATAAATTAGCATACATGGGGCAAAAGAAGCCCCCATGGCTGTACCTAACAGATGATACAAAATCTCATTAAACTCAAAAAATTATGAGTCAAACAAAAATGAAGTAACTCTATAATAAATGCTGTGACCGGATTATCACCCAAAAGTAACTAACAGCCTCAATGCCAAAAGGGTGTTTAATGTTGGTATAGAGGCTTTTAACATCAATAGTAAACCATGTCATCCTAGCATTTATTTTCACCCCTTTCATCTTATTCAGAAAATCAAAAACATCACAAATATATGATGGCAATTTGTATACAAAGGAGCTAGAAATTGATGTAGAAAAATACCCAAATTATGCAAAAATACAAAGAACCAGAAACAATAGGCCTCCGGGGCCTAGACAGATTTTATGTATTTTGGGTAGGCAATAAAAAGAGCCATTTTGAACCTTCTATCTGAAATTTCTTTTTAACATCAGTGGAACTAAAATAACCTAGCCTAACCCCTTTATTTAACAAATCTAAATATTCCTGAACTGATTTGAAATAAACATCTACAGACATAACTTTATAAGTATTACTGTCATTTAAATGTTCCATACACATAGAAAAGTAATCAGCAGAATTCAAAACAACAAGCTTATTACCTTTATCAGAAGGTTTGAAAATTATGTCAGTTCTTTTACTGAGCCTAACTAAAGCTTGCCACTCATTCCATTGCAAGTTATAATCAATATTAGTTTTATTACTCATAAATTTTTCATAATTGAGTTCAGTAAAAAAATTAACTAAACTAACAAACTGACATATGTCATTATTTAAATAGCCAGGAGTAAAATTACTAGTGGTAGGTATCCTAGTAGTGTCTAGCTGGCAATATGCATTAATAGCTTCATCTGAAAAAACAGAAAAATAACTATCACCAGAACTACTATCATCAGATGTATCAGCAGAATTTAAAGTCGAACAGTTACTAAAGAAATGTTTCAAATGTAACTTCCTGCCAAACACATACATATCTTTTTAAGTTCATGAAGGGATTAATAACTGTGGGGATAAATTTCAAACCCCTATTAAGTAAAGACATTTCAACACAGTTAAAATCATAACCAGATAAATTAATAACATAATCTGCAGTATTACAATACCTTAAATTATTAGGTACATGTTCATTTTCTACCCCTCTTGTATCCCCCATGTCCATAACGTTGTCCACCTGGAAAGGAAGATTGGTCCCATGTCCGTTTCTGTCCCTGTTGATGATGAAAACTCTCCACAAATGTAGAGCGAAAGTTCTCCCTTTGTTGGGCCGCTGGTAATACTGGAAACTCCGTTTCATATTCTCCGTCTTCGTAAGATGTATATCCCCCTTCCGACGCTGAAGACACATGAGAAACATTCATCTGTTTACCGGACTGAAACCTAACTTATTTACGCACTGTGCGTTGTGCTTTAGACAAAAAAGCCCGATTGGCTTCATAGTCACGCACATCACGGAGAAGTTTGCCTTTTTTATGCTCAACTAAAGTAGCTTCATATTCCTTGAGTTTCTGATTAGTTTGAGATAGAAACTCATCAAATATAGCCACAGAAACAGTACTGGATAAATCTGTATACATTTTTTTGATGTTATTACACAATTCTTTTTGTTTAAGTGAATCACGTTCAATAAGTATATGTAACCATTCAGTAACACAGACATGTGCAGGATTGACCCCCCTCTTGTGTCAAACACAATCACAGTCCAAAGAAAGGTCAAATGGAGTAGAGGGTCTTTAAAACTCTGAGACCCTGGGTGTTGTATCTGTCTCTATGTATTTCTGAAGACCACATATATTATAATGTACAGCAGTTTCTTTCCACATTAGTTTCTCCAATTCCTCAAACAAAAGCTTGTTTTCCGCATTAACAGACAAAGGAATCTTCCTTCCAACACTGGAAAAGGGATTGGGAGACCGTCTTCTTCTTTCTTCTTCCCACTTTTCCCAAATAACATTATTTTCAGTAGGCACTCTCTGAGAATTAGAACGCTCACCTCTATCACCTCTCTCAGAGGAATTAACTGGATTCAGAAGAAAATTGTCCAGAGACATCTGATTTTGTGCCCTGGTCTCTCTAAAAATCCTTGGAAGATGGTACTGTGGATCAGAAGACATCAAAAACAACGAAAAGGCACCAAGTAGCAAGCAGCAAGTAGCAAACAACGACCACAGTATCCAAAAAGTTCTTTAATAAAATCTCTGACGTCTTGGCCAAAGCTTTCAAGGAGAATAAAATTGTATACAAGCATCCACATTTTATAACAAACTAGTAACTCAATTAAACAATTAAGCAATTAATTAAGCAACACTCTCCAATTGAACTCCGCATTGAGCCCACAAGGAGACATAGTTTTATACTTTAAAATAAGCATAGCTTCTTTTTGCAGTAACACAGTTTTAACATCCTGCTGACAATACATTATTGGCTTAACTTGTTCTAAAATAGTGGCTTTTAAACCCTGGGATTCCACCCATGTCCCTGCTGGACAGGGACATCTGATGCTGACTTGTCTAAGCATGGGCCAAACTCTTGGCTAGACTTAAGGGCCTCAGGGCCAATAGCATAGTAACATCCTATGATCTTATGATCCTATGAATAAGAAGTGTACTAACTGGTTCTCTGACAGAGCAGCAGATTCATGGAACAGACTATCGTATTTCATTAAAGCAAGCACTTGTTTGGATATTTTTAAGAAAAATATGGCCACTTTTTCTGGGAATAACTGTTTTGATATATTGTCAGGCTAAAATGGTATTATTGCCGGAGTTTGTTTCAAAATTTTAATAGTACATATATATATATATATATCTCATATATATATATATATATATATATATATATATATATAGATATAGATATATATATATATATATATATATATATATATATATATATATATATATATATATATATATATGTGTGTGTGTGTGTGTGTGTGTGTGTGTGTAATGCCAGCACTTGTAATTTACTTATACTTCTAATGTCATATATAAACATACATTCTTGTTTGTCTAAAAATATGTATGTATATGGCTATATAAAAAGACCAACACATTTATGACTACTAATACAAATATGTATATATATATATATATATATATATATGTAATCATACCTATGTATTTATTCATATTCATGTATATGTACTTACAGGAAGATTGCATTATTGAGTTACCATTCATCATATGCAGGTGTACACAATCTATTTATTATGATGTAACACCACACTAAGTTCATCATACAATAAATGTATACATTTGTAGATCTTTGTCCACATGGTTAGCTATTTGTAAACATGCACAGTTTCATCTTAGATTGGCACAGTTGTTAGTGCATGTAATGCTTTACCTGCATATACAAATGTGTATGGTATTTGACCTCCATCACTTCATGTAATCACAGCAAAGATCAAATAGTTATGCAGGTACTGTTTTGGTCTTTAGTGTGAACATAAGTGAAAGTAGTAGGTTTGAATCTAGCTTCGACCAGTTTGTGATCAGTTATCATTGTGTACACACAGTAATATGATTAAAACATCAGTGACGAAATATGCAAAATGTGATATCATATTGCAAGTCACTCCTTGTAAACATAATAATGCCTACAGCTTTCATTGTTCTTTTGTTTTACATAGCAGTGATTATGTGCTAAAATAATAAAATCCTTCTACTCCTGTAATACTTCATCCCCAGGACTCAGTAAACTCCATGTAGGCTTTGCACAGAGCCTACAAGGAGTTTACATGTTAGCGCAACAGTGCACACTAGTGAGCAATGCATATTAATGAGGTGCAGTGCCCCTAAGCTAGGTTTTGTGGCTGGCAACAGTGTTGCCGGCCATGCAACTGTGTAAGTGAACACAGATATTAATCCCATGTAAAACAAAGCACCTACAGTCTCTGGATTTGCATGGAATGCCACAATTACCACCAGCGTTTTACATATAGCTGTGAATCTGTTAGTGCAACATGTCTCCACAAAGGGCAAAATAATGCAGGGACATTTAACCAGTAATAGGGACATATTTACCATAGATGTCAAATAGACATGTGGTCGAATGAAACTCAAACATACATGTCATCCTCTCTGAGCAAGATATGGGGACAAAGATATACATAATTGGGGTCAAAAGCCCAAAAATAGGGACAGATGCTTAATATTGTACTTCCAAACTTAGAAACTTGATAGAATAAATAGATAGTACATTAGCATGAAGTTTCTGAAGAGCATGAAGTTTGAACTCAAATGTCAGTCATCAGTTTCTGACTTTATTCTGCAATGACATGCCAGTGATTTGCCAGAAAACAAACATGTTATGAGGAAATGATCACAAATATGAGACAAAAACTGTACATTCTGCTCAAATCAGGACAGCTGAGAGGTATGCATTCAAATGTATGTTACATTGAGTCACATCAGCTCATAGAACATCCCAGTGATATGGCAGAAAGCCATATATTTGGTAAGGAAAACATATGGACATCCTGGGAATATCTGGACAGTTGAAAGGTATGAATGTGAAGTATATGGTCCAAACACAGTACAAGATGCTGTACCTACAGTGAAGAGTATTGTGATATCCCATTCCTGGCATACTGTACCGAAGCTGTGTTAATGACCTGTAACAGAACATGAACTGCCATGTAAAATTATCACTCAGGGGAAGTGTGTGTATTGAACAGAGACACACAGATGAACTGCAGAAATGAACACAGAAAAGCAGGACAAGTGAAACTCTCTCATGTATAGCAGAGGATGGCATATCAATGGAAGATGGTTGTAACAGCAACACCCCACACATATTTATATGTTACAATATGGACTGTACAGTGAGAATGTGTTGTCAGTGACTGTCACACACAGTGATATAACAATGGGGAGGATGTCTGTGTGAGATAAGCATCCTTACATAAATAATGCAAAGGACAACTATCAGGGATCTGACATACAATTGGGTAAGGGAGCATATTGTGAAGCTGTGCAAACTTATATGCCTGAAGGTGAGTGTACTCTCAGCAGAGGTCTCCAGCAAGATGGCCACAGGTGAAGGATCATGGAAAACATTACAAGAACCAACCACAATCACAGACAATATCAGAATAATACCACTAGTAATTTCATGCCTCTGACATAGCATATATGATTTGGAGTGAAAAGAGATGAGCCTGCACACACACACACACACACACACACACACACACACACACACACACACACACACACACACACACACACACACACACACACACACACACACACTTGAAAAACTATTATGATACATCTACACTCTATGAGGGTAGCCATGCACATGTCCTGGCACTGTAATATCTGCAGGAGGTGTTAACAGGGCACCGCTATACCTGTATGTGACATTATGGACTATACTGTCTAGTTGCTTTGTGGGTATGACATTTTATACATACATATATATACATATATATATATATATATATATATATATATATATATATATATATATATATATATATATATATATATATATATATATGTATATATATATATATATATATATATATATATATATCACAATCCACACTGTCTTGAATGATATACATGCCATTAATGTTGTCAGACACCTATGTGTGTGTTGTGTTTATAAGCAAAACAGGTAGCAAATGTGCATCTGGTGTAACAACTTGATTGGTGTTCCACACCATCAGACAGTCATGTATGTTCCACAGAAAGAATACTTAGATATGGCCAATAAGTTTTGTAGCAGCTTACTGTGACAAAGGTGATACACTTCAGTCACACATCACTGGAAGATATGATCGTATAAGTACAACTTGGATAACTGTATGTGAAACACTAAATATACTCCTGGGATTCCACAAATGTCCCTGCTGGACAGGGGCATTGGGTGCTGATTTTTCTAAACATGGGCTAAACTCTTGGCTAGACGTATAAGAGCCTCGGGGCTAATAGCCTAGTAACCTCCTATGATTCTATGATCCTATGTAGGGAGGTACATGAAGAAGGGTGCATTGTATACAGTTTTTGGTGTGATGAAGGCTGGGAACCATGAAGGTATTATGGCCTGTGTTTTGCATGTCCTTCAAATACCCAGTACTTGTGTTACATTCAAGGGAGTAGTCAGCACCTTGACCACATGATGGTGGATGTACCACTTCTACCCCAGACACGTGTCACATACTTATTGGTCTGATTATAGGGGTGTGATGTCAACATTATCCTTGGGTGGTGTGTTTGTTTCCTGATTCAACAAATCCCTCCATGTTTCTTGTCAATGCAGGTTTTATCATGGTTGTGGCAACAGATTTTGGTATGTGTTGATACTGTCTTTATTACAGTAATATCACAGCCAAAGTCACTGAATGACCACAATCTGTAGTCCTTCAGGCAGTTGTTTGGATACAGCATGTGTATGTCATCTGTGATGTTCATCACTTAACTAATGGGCAGTAAAGAGCCTTGCAGACATCCCTGATGTACTAACCTGATCATTGGGCTTGATATATAGGTCACATCACACATTTCAACATAGTGAGATGCCATGTGTGTCATACACTGGTCTACTCATTTGGTGATATAGCTGTTTATGGCCACGTATGACAGTGTTGATTGAATACTTCAGTCTGGATTTCTGTCAAATGCCTTCAACTGGTCAAGTTCCACAAGATGATACTATTGTCATCATGCGTGTCCTCAATGACCTGTTTGAGGACATCTGTCAGTTGTAACAGATTTGATGTGGCATTAACAACTCAGGCAGGTCTGTTGTACACACCTGGAATATTACTAATGTACATGTAGAAGAGATACATGATGACATGTTGGTTTAACTCACAATCGAGAAGAGTCAAAATGTCTTTGCACATGCATGCATGCATCAGGTACTGACCCTCAATTCAGGTTGATGCATGTTTATGTACACCCTTGTGCAGGAACATAGGCCATGTGGATGGTGTGTTAAACTGTGTATTCAATGGTATCAAAAAGGTGTATGTACTGAGTCAAGCCATAGGTGATTTGTGATGCTGTCACAGTCCATTGATTCCATGTGGTAGGCCTGGATGAAGGTAAGACAGTGCATACTGCCTATCGTGATCTGGGCTAGGGTTTTGACACAATCCCCCATGCAGGTATCATTGAGAAAGCCTCCAAGCTGGGGATTAACCATTACATCAGTTGATGGGTAACCAGTTGGCTCATTGACAGAACACATCATGTGAAAGTTGGTGAACTAACCTGTACCAGTAGAACTGCCACCACTGGTAAATCACATGGAGCTATACTTGGCCACTTATGGACTGAACTCTGTTTCTCAACAGTTCAGGCTAAAGTATATGGCCTTTGGCTTACTAAGTTTGCTGATTCTTGCATATTGTGTTCAATCACTGAGTCCACCAATGGTGATAACATAGTGCAGGAGGAGCTAACACACACAACTGAATGGTGACAAAGGCACACAATCTACAAATAAATGCAGAATTTTGTGTTTGTAATGTTTGTCTGAAAAGTGGAATTCCATGTTAATCACAGCATTGACAACAGTCTTGCTATGCAGAAACCCAGTGATGCAAGCACTGGGAGCACATGTAGATAGCACTCTGAACTTTGACCAGCAAGGTGATTTCTGCCTGGTCCCCCGGCCAGTGTCTGACCCTGCCCTAATGGGACTACTGCATATCCAAAAATATGATATAGCTGATGACATCACCAGTGTCTGTTGCGGGAAAGATAACAGTGTCCCACATGCTGGTGTAAAATTCTGTTTGTAATGTCAAGCAACAGCTCTCACACACACACACACACACACACACACACACACACACACACACACGCACACACAATTGACAGCAGTAAGAATAGAACCCCTACCTGTCTAAGTGCACAGACTACAAAATCCAGTGCTTTATGCAAGTGCCATGACTCAATCAAATCAGATTTATACAGTAGTGCAGGTGAACTTATAGCAGATTAAATCAGCAAGTCATGTGGGGGACAACAGTTTGGGAGACCTGCATGAAATGGATGTGTAGACTTGTGCAAGTATCAGAATAATAAATAAAACAAGCAACACTAAACCATGAAGCCAAAATAAGACTCACAACTTAAAAACCCTCACAGAGTGGAGCAGTTAAATGAGTGCAAATGGCCAATAAAAACACAATACACTTTATTGACAGAAAAAGTTAACACTTTCATCCCTGTTAAGTTATAGACTTTATCAGAACAATAAAATCAATAAAAGTGGTTCTTTTATATTCAATTAACCTATCACATGACTGTGAAACTCATAGATGCCACTCCAAAAACAATCAAAAGCTTTTTAGCCAGACCAAAATAAAACACTCCACAGTCTGACATTAATAAATTAACCACGTGTGCTAATCAAAATATATTAAAAACAAATAAAAAGTAAAATATAACTATCAATGAAATATAAAAAATGTTACACCTAAAAGCAACCCAAGTTTGGAAATGAATGTGCATAGAAAGTATTTTAGCTAGAGGCAGAAAAGACAAAAGGGTACAAAGACACCACTAAACTCATCTTGCTCATAAGGAGTTAATATAAATAAAACTGAGATGAAAATATGAAACAACAATAATAACACTAAACTGTGGTAATAATGCTAAGTGCTTCAATTTAAATAATCAATACCCTTTTCCTCAACAATGGCATAAGATTTATGGATTCATTTAACCCAGGCAATGTGGCTGCTTTTAATCTAAGCTGCCAATATAGCTCTCTTAAGGCCAATTTATTCTCCCAAAAATACCCTCTTGAGCTTTTTTAACTATTTCAATAACCCCAAAGTAAAACTTCGTAAAAGACAGGCAGCTAATGCTATGTTTATAAAGAGCATTGTTCAAATTACCATGTTGAATTGCATAGTTGTGTTCGTAGTTTACGAAAACTTCTTTCTGTTTTCCCCACATAATATGTACAGCTAGGGCAGATGGCTAAATGAACTAATCCTTTACAACTACAGCTTCCTGTGTTTAATTATAAGCTGTTGTGGTGGTTGACCAACTATAATATTTTCACCCTCCAAAATATAGCTACAATAATTACACACCCCGCACCTGAATGTTCCTTTCCTTTTATTTGTTCGGTGTGGTAAGGGATGTTCCAACTAAAATTTAAGATTATGTTCCATCTTATATACAAAATGTGGTCCTTCCTCCAAGGTGCTCCATAATTCTGAGTTGTTTTTAAACATTATCCAGATTTTAGACATAATTTTTCTAACCTCTGTACTAAAATCCCCATAGTAAAGGACCATAGAATTGGAAAAAGTGGAATCAATATTATACTCCTAGGGTGGAGGTCTGATGTATCACTACCTAGAAGTGGTTTGCATCTAGTCTCCCACCCATCCAAAACTTGTTCACTACACTCAACCACCAGTTGAGGTGGACAGCCTCTATCACAAAACATCTTATAAAGTAAACCCAATTCCACTTTAAAATCCTCTAGGTCAAAGCACATTCTTGCTACTCTAATCATTTGACTCTTAACCAGATAACTTTTAATATAGTAGGGATGAAAGCTCTGAAAATCTAAAAAAGTATTATAAAAAGTGAATTTTCAAAATAATCTAGAGCCAAAGCATTTCTCTTCACACTTCTTAAACAGGGTCACATCCAAATAATCAGTACTGTCTAGGAAACTTTTGTGGGTGAATTTAAAATATGAACAAACATCATTGATATAATTCACAAAAACCTCAATTTCACTATCTTTGTTTCTCCATATAATAAACACATCCTCCAGGTATCTAAATAAATATACCTCTGATGACTATACTTCAAATTAGGTATAAATTTGGTTTTCCATGCACTCATGACCAAGTTGTCATATATGGGAGCACAGCTGGCTCCCATTGCTATGCCTTTGAGCTCTTTGAAGTGTTCCCCTTCAAACATATGCAATTGTTAAACAGTATGTACTCCATTAATTCCAAAATGAAATTACGCAAACTGTTGTCAAAGTTTCCTAGTTTTCTAATGGCATAATAAAATAATTCTAAACCTGCACAATGGGGTATGGAGGTAAACAGATTGATGACATCAGTTGTAAAAAAGACTACATCCTCTGAAAAACAGTCATTTTTTATCTTAGCCAAAAAAATCTTATGAGTCAATTAAAATGTGTTCAACAGAGAGTAACAAGTCTTTTAAAAGTCTGTCAATAAAAACTCCCAAGGAATATGCTGAACTACTCTAGGCTGCCACTATCATTCTAAGTGGAGGATTTACAATATTCTTGTGGACTTTGGGTATTCCAAACACATTTGGTATTAATGGTTGGTTATTGACCAAAAAATTATAAACCATCTCATTGATAACCCCTTGTAGCAATGAGTCCTCAAGAAATAACTGAATCTTTTTGTGAGCTATTTTAATCTCATTCACAGACACTGTGGTATATGTGTCAGTATCATGCAACATATCGCTCATAATATTGATGTAATCTGTTTGATTCATCAACACCATACCCCCACCCTTGTCAGGTTTCATGACATGAATATCTCGGTTCTGTCTAATCTCCATTAGTAGTACCCCTTCATCTGGATTTAAATTATAATATTTCCTGTTGTACTTACTGTGTGCTTGGTATATTTCCTGCATACATATTTTTTTCATAACTAGCTATTGAGGGGTGTAATGGAGGGTTAAATGTACAATTCTTCCTCAGACTTTTGTTGGAACTACAATGTCTAATTTGTTCTTAAACATAATTTTAAAATTAATCCTTCTAGTGAAAAGCTTGAGTTCCATTAAAGTTTTAGCTATGTCACATTTATGTCCCAGGACAAATTTAAGACCTTTTTTTAAAAGGGAAAAATGAGTCTTCGTAATCTTATGTTCTATATAATTAAAGATGTTAAAACCATCCAGGCTAAGTAACTTACCATCAAAAGCCTCAGTTATTCTGTTTGATCTTAATAACTCACCCTGTTTTTCTTCTTCCAGTATTGTGTCCCTTCCTTGCCCCGGTACACTTTCAGAGTGTGAAGATATACTAAAAATTCTGTTGTCCCCTTTTTATTACCAATTCATTCAGATCTTCCAAATGGGGGAATATTCATCATCTTGTACTTCACTACCTGTTTTGTAATTCCACTTATTCTAAGGGCCACATTTTTGAACACCTTGTTCTGTTTGTAGGGGAATCCTCCTTACCACCCCATTTTCTTCATTAGAACTCAATGTATCTGACCTGTCTTGTTGTTGACAGGCTTTTGGTAAGGGATAAGCAGCTTTTTTATTGTATTCATTTTCATCGCTATATAACTTTTTCTGCTTCCTTGCCATATTGCTAGTTATTTGCTCTTCAGTTTTATCAAACATTCTATTGTACTCAAGTTCAGTACTGTTAAAAGCTAAATCATTAGTAATTCAAATATTGAGGTCATTAATTTCATCAAACAAACATTTAATTTTCTTCCCATTAATCTGAATAATAAATTGTAACAGTTCTAGTCCATGTTGGTCAAACATTTCTAATAATTTATCCACTTTTTATTGTCCATAAACAAGGCCATTGGGAAATTATTACATTCTTAATCCTTTGGGCACCCTATGGCACTTAATACACTCAGCGAGGTAGGCACTGTCACATTGTAAATTACATACCTTGCTGAGTTTGGTTTCAGGTCAGGTCCTCCTGTAAATCATGATTCATTGGTGAGTAAGACTTTTTTGCCAAAAAAGTAAAATCTCTGTTTAGCCAGCATTTAGTCCAAGAGTTAAAGTCATCTGTAACTCTTCCTCTCTGCATGCAAGGTATCTCCTCCGGGTCAAGATTCAGTGGGTTGTCTCTCTCTGAACATTCTGTTTCCATCTAACAACCCTGTAGTGTACTTTTCAGTGCACTCTACTCTCTTTTGAGGCTTCCACCACAAAGGCAATAGGGAATTGTAATCTCTTGAGGGAGGATTGTATTTGTGTAACCTGCTGAGTCAGTAATTGTACTAGTTGAGACAAATTACTCTCTTTTTCTGCATTGCCGACCTCAGCGTGATTCTCTTGCAAAATGGATGCAATCCTTTTCTCAAAAGTCACCACTGTAGCTAGAACAAGTCTATAGTGAAACCCAATGTATTACCAACCAATTTGGACTGCAGATGTTTAAAATGTAGCTGTTCCTCCGAACTACAGCTACGGCTGTTGTATCACCACTGGTGTAAAAAATTATCAGTTAAACTGCCACTGAAGTGCTGACAAAAAGAAACTAAATAAAACAGCGCTAAACCATAAAGCCAAAATAAGACTCAAAATCAAAACACCTCATGGAGTGGAGCAATTAAATGAGTGCAAATGGCCAATAAAAGCACAATACACTCTACTGATAGAAAAAGTTAAGCGCTTTCATCCCTGTTAAGTTAGGGACTTCATCAGAACAATAAAATCAATAAAAGGTGGTTCTTTTATATTCAATTAACCTGCCATATTACTGTGAAACTCATAGATGCCATTGTTGTTTCATACTTTCATCTCAGTTTTATTTATATTAACTCTTTGCAAGTGAGATGAGTTAAGTTGTGTCTTATAGGTTCACAGGTGTATGCTAATGGCCCTGGGGCCTTTACATGCCTTGCCATAGGATAACCCTGGCATCATGCCACCCGACCTTAGTTTCCAGTGTCTGTCGAGTAGAGCTACTGGAGTTATCTCTGGGGTGAATTTTCTTTTCCATCCACACATCAATATTCCTCTTGAAGAGGGTCAGCGAGGTGCTCTGTTTGACATGTAAGGGAAGTCTATTCCATAGCATGGGCAATCTCTGGGTTATGAACCTGTCTCTCCAGTGCATTCTGTTGATTGTGGTAATGAGAATGAGGTCTCTGGAGTGTGTGGTGTAGAGGGATTGGGATTTCAGTAGATGTAACATTTCTAACAGAGGTGGGTCAGACATGGCTTTGTAAGTCAAGCAGAGATCGCATCTAAGTAAGCGATATGAGACAGAATAGTTGGTGTTTTGTGAGTCTGTCTATATAGGACAAGTGTTTAAGGCCTAGGATCCTCTTTGTGAGGTACTTTTGTGGCCTCTCCAGTTGTTGCAGGTGTCTAGTGAGGTACATGCCAAATGGAGCATTGTACTCGATGATTGGCCTAATGAGGGAAGAGTAGAAGGAGACAATGACCTCTTTCTTCCTGGATGCAAAACCCTTAGTAATGAGGTGTGCCACATAGAAGGACTGGACTTTCTGACCACAGTGGCAATGTGGTGATCAAAAGAGAGATTGCTGTCAACCTGTGTTCCCAGATCTCTTATAATGCCTTCTGTGTTCAGTGGACTACCATCAATGTGGTAATTCATGGGAACCGGGTTTTTCCCAATGGGGATAATGACACATTTTCTGACATTGAGCTTAAGGTCATGGTTCTGACACCAGTTGTTGGTCTCAGTGAGGCCATTCTGTAGGATGTCAACATCACTTGGGGAGTTAATAATAGCTCCCAACTTGCAATCGTCTGCGAACTTTGTCAGCGAGAGTCCCTTCATTTTGGCCTGGACTTCAGAGAAGTAGATACCAAACAGGATAGGACCCAGGACCAAACTCTGTGGGACTCCACTCATGACTAGTCGTCAGTCTGACTTGGAGTCACCTACTTTCACACTGTGGGTTCTATCCGTGAGCCAGTTTGCAACCCACCTAGTGATATAGGGGTTGATGCCTAGCTTAGTGAGTTTTCCTGAGATTCCTGAGTGGGAAATGGTATCAAAGGCCTTGGCCAGATCAAGGTAGGCTGTATGAACCACCTTGCCTTCATCCACAGCTCTGGTAATTGACTCAAAGAAGTCGATCAAGTTGAGCAGGCAAGATCTACCCTTCACAAAACCAAACTGTGTGGAATCCAGAGTTTGGAGATTCCCTATATTTTTGTTTATTAGGTCCATAATGATGCGTTCCATAGCTTTGCATATCAGACTTGTCAGGATAATGGGCCGACAGCTCCCAAGGTCTGTAGTCGCTTCTCCTTTTTGGAGAGGGATGACTGTAGCAGTGCACCATATGGTAGGGACAAAGCCTGAGGTGAGGCTGTGATTGAACAGGGCACACAGGTGAGGTGTCAGTTCACTCTGTAGTTCATGTAATACACAGCCAGAGATATTGTCAGGTCCCATAGAAGCTGTATTCTTAGCCTTGGGCAGTGCTGTTTTAACCTGTGCAGCAGTAATACTGGGTGCTTGGCAACCTAATGGTATTGTGATTGGTCCTTTGAGGGGGAGAAAGAGGTAAAGTCGGGACTGAATCTGTCGGCCAGTATATTGGCAATATCTGTTGGCTCGGTATAGGAGGTCCATTGTTCAGTAGTTCAGAGCAAATCTGGGTATTGCCATGGAGATTCTTTACATAACTATGTAAGGCCTTGTGGTAGTTTTTCTATCTGCTTCACTTCTGTTTTCATAGCTAGTTTTAGAGGATTTGATGAGGGATCTCAACTTTTTGTTGAGGCTGACAAGGGAGTTTTTCCAATCTTGAGACTTCACCTTATTCCACATCAGTTTCCTCTTTCTGTTGTAGAGTTTGTTTATGGCAGTGGACCACCAGATTGGCTTCCTTTTCTTGGAGGACAACATCTTGGTTCTATTGGGTATGGTGAAATCCATGCATTTCTGTACGTGTTCATACAGTGAATTGGTGCATGATTTGGCATTCCTGCAACTATTCTCCTTTTGCGTGGGTACTGTGAAGTTGGCCACCTCAGGTTTTAGCAGCCCAATGTTAGCTTTGGAAAAGTTTTTCATGGTGGTTACCTTTGTGGGGGTGGGGTGGAGTGGGAGGGATGTGGATTTCCAAGGTGATTAGTTTGTGGTCAGATCTAACCAGGGAGGAGCTGACTATTGGTGTAGAGCAATGGTCGCCCATGTTAGTAATGGCCAGGTCAAGGATGTCGCTAGCTCTAGCGGAGGTAAGAATGAGCTAGTCCAGGGCATCAGAATTAATAAACTCCAAGAAATGTCGGGCAAGTGTATTGGTATATGAGTAGTTTTCCCAGTTAATGGAGGGGTAGTTGAAGTCACCTAGTATGAGAGTGTTAGTTTGGACCCTAATATTCTTCAGGGTGCTTAGGAACATAGAGTGTGAGTCTTGGGACATGGTTGGGGACCTATAGCAGGCTAAGACCTGAATCACTATCTTACTCAATGTTAGTTGCACCTGAAGGATCTCTGATACGTTATGTTAGGTTACCGGTCTGGAGGTGTGCACATCATTTATGAATATGGAAACACCACCGCCTTTGTAGCTTCAGTCCAAGTTCTTGGGCCAAAAGGTGTGGAATGAGTTATAGCCTGGTAGTGTAGGGGTGCTTTCTGCTGCTTTAAACCAGGTCTCTGTTACACCACAAATGTCGATGTTCTCCATTTTAAGGAGTGCTTCAAATGAGTGCATTTTGAGATTTAGACTTCTAGTGTTGAGCAGGATGACCCTCAGATTGCATTTGTTTGTAGCTGTTACAGTGGAAATTTGGTCTTTGGAACACCACCTAAAAAAGGCACTATAGGGTGGCAAGATCCTTGGCTAGTATCCGAAAGCCCAGGGGTGACAGATGCAGGCCATCTCTGGCAAAGCATTGAGGTCTGTCAGTCATGTCATCCCAGGTAGACAGATACTGGATCCCCTTAGAATAACACCAGGAACTTAGCCAGTTGTTGAAATCAATCATTTTCTGCTTGTACTGTCATATCACTCTTGGTGATGATAGGATGCTGCTCAGGGCTGGGGTCATACCCACCTGGGCTACATAATCCGAGAGCTCCTCCATGTCTCTTTTCATGTAGTCCAGGGAGGTATGTCTCAGGTCATTCATATCCACATGTTACAATGACTGAGTCATATTTGTACCTGTTGTTGAGGGACCTGCGTATGTGAGTTATGTGCTGGATCTTGGCACCTGACAGTCAGCTGACTGTTACTTTCTCCTTATTCAACCTAGTGAGTGGGACATCAGTGTGCCTCACTATCGAGCCACCTATGACTAGTGTGTTGGACATGCTGTTTTGCCTTATGGGCTTTGGTTGAGTGGCACACTGTTTAGAAGAGTTATGTATCTCATGATTAGTGTTGTGTGTGGTGGTCAAGTGTGTTTCTGTCTTGGAGGTCTCTGATGTTAGGGTAGATTTTATTTGAGAGCCTCTGAAAAGGTGGGTGTGTGGTTTGTGTTTTTATGTGAAGGCAGTGCTGATGTGTGTTCAGGAGGGCTATGTGTTCCATGTGGTGTGGTGCAAGTGTTGACCTTCTCCTCTTGACCAGCTTTTCCAGTTTTGGCTGGAGAGTGTGTGGCTTCCAATTTGGATATATAACTGCATCTCTTGCAAGTGTGAGTGTTGGGAGGTAAGAGGAGAGGTTTGTTGGTGTACATGAGGCAGTTGCTACATTGCCTCAGGATGCCCAAGTTCACCAAATTAATAGGAGAAAACACAGGGAACTGACCTTTAGAAATGCCTGGAGGGGTGGGCATTAATAATAAGTACTGGATCTGTTTCCTTGTAGAAAGTTTAGTGCTGGTAGCACTTTTGTGTGCTACAATAATTGCTGCAAGAAGTCTGGTACAGTACTAGACTAATAAGCTAGTAAAAGTGCAGGAGAGAAGAGAACTAGTAAATCTAAGGAAAAAAATGAAGAGCAGACGTTGGCATCACTCAGAAGCTTACAAACAGTCCTGGATATAGAAAGTCTGTATCTGGACTAGACTAGTTATAGGAAAGGTGGGAAACAAGTAGAAATGTGGTCTTTTAAACCAGAAAATTGAGAGAGATGGAAAAAGTGCCCAAACAGACAATAAACTACAATTTCTGGGCCAGAAACCACTCCTTTTGTGGTAGATATGCTACCTAGGCTTACCACTCCCACTGATAAGCTGGAAGGCATCCATCCCATACAGAAAGGCTTGGGGGCTCAGAAACCTACATACAGTCCTGGTTACAGCAAATCTGTATCTGGACTAGACTAGTTACAGGAAAGGCAGGCAAAGCACAAACACGGGCTTTTAAACAGAAAGTTGAGAGAGATGGAAAAACTGCTCAAATGACCAATAACTACAATTTCTGGGCCAGAAATCACTCCTTTTGTGGTAGATAGGCTACCTGGTGCTTACCACTCCCACTGACAAGCTAGAAAGCTTCCCTCCAACAAAGAAAGACTTGGGGGTCTCAGAAGCTTATGAACAGTCCTGGATACAGCAAATCTGTATCTGGACTAGAGTAGTTACAGAAAAGGCAAGAAACAAGTGCATATGTGAGCTAATAAACCAGAAAGTTGAAAGGGATGGAAAAAACTGCCCAAACGACCAATAAACCACAATTTCTGGGCCAGAAACCACTCCTCTTGTGGTAGATAGACTACCTAGTGCTTACCACTCCCACTGATAAGCTAGAAGGCTTCCCTCCAACACAGAAAGTCTTGGGGGCTCAGAAGCTTACAAACAGTCTTGGATACAGCAAATCTGTATCTGGACTAAACTAGTTACAGGAAAAGCGAGAAACATGCTCAAATGTGGGCTTTTAAATCAGAAAAGTTGAGAGAGAGATGGAAAAACACCCATACAGCCAATAACTACAATTTCTGGGCAGAAACCACTCCTTTTGTCATAGATGGGCTACCTAGTGCTTATCGCTCCCACTGATAAGCTAGAAGACTTCCCTCCAACATAGAAAGGCTTAGGGGGGGTTCAGAAGCTTACAAACAGACCTGAACACAGCAAGTCTGTATCTGGATTAGACTAATTACAGGAAAGACAGGAAACAATCTTTGATTTTTTTTTACAGAAAGGCAGCTAAAACAGCACTAAAAACTATTCAAGTGCAGTGCAAAAAGCTAGCACACTTGAGTGTGTAGCAATATAAGAGCAAATGCAGTTTAAATAAATGAAATTTATTCTAACTGTATTTTGAACTAAATTCAATTATTGTTTTATTCAGCTCTGAACAGGTAAAATGTGCCAAAAAATATACTTATCAGCCGAGAAGCGCTCTCAGTCAGAACACAAGGTGACTCTAGCAAAACTTTTTTTTTTCCTTTGTACCGTTTTGTTTTTTTCTGCCTCCAGCTAAAATACTTTTTATGCATATTCATTTCCAAACTTGGGTCACTTTAACGTGTAACATTTTTTATATTTCATTAATAGCTGTATTTTACTACTATTTATTTAGTTTTAATATATTTTGATTAGCACACGTGTTTAATTTATTAATGTTAGATTGTGGAGTGTTTTATTTTAGTCTGGCTAAAACGTTTTAGTTTTTGTTTGTTTTTGCAGTGGCATCCATGAATTTCACAGTCATGTGACAGGTTAATTGAATATAAAAGAACTACCTTTTATTGATTTTATTGTTTTGATGAAGTCCCTAACTTAACAGGGATGAAAGAGCTTAACCTTTTCTATCAATAAAGTGTATTGTGTTTTTATTGGCCATTTGCACTCACTTAACTGCTCCACTCCATGAGATTTTTGATTTTAAGTGTCAGTATACTGGCAATCCATGTAATTGGAGAAGTAACTGTAGGGTGCACACTTCTGCTCTGCTGTCTAGACACACATACACTAAGTCGATTGCAGTGAGAACTGAACCCCTACCTAAGTACACAGACTACACAACCCGGTACTTTACACAAGTGCTATAGCACAAGTCTGATTTATACAAGAGTGCAGGTGAACTTATAAAAGATGACATCAGCAGGTGATGTGGGGGACAGCAGGTTGGGAGGCCTGCATAGGCACATAGCTTCATAGGTTCATATGAGGCCACTAGCCTAATAGCACTAGGGTGCTTAGAAGCCTAGCTGTGTAAAAGCACAAGTAACCTTATTGAGCATAGTTGGATGGTCATTTAACCAGAGACTAAGCAGCACCAACTGTCCCTATCCATGAAGGACATAGGTGCCAGTCCAGAGGTGACTTTACAATCTCCCAACCAGTACTCAAGGTTGCACTTGAACAGGGTCATTGAGGAACACTGCTTTACACACAGTGGGAGCCTATTACAGAGAAGTGTGAAATGTTGTGGGATATATCTGTCTCCAACTTATGGATCTTAGGTATAAATACAGATACTGTTTTTTCGGGTGACAACCAATAGCTGTTCTTTAATATCTGGAGTAATAATACCTTCATCCACTGCCTTAAGGTAAAAAAACATCGATCTGGCACTTAAGAAGAAGGATCTACATTACAAGCCGATGTTGTTTGTTTATTGTTTATCTCATCTCTCCTCCATCATATACACAGCACTTTATCATATCAATTATCCACCTTTTCATATTTAATAACTAAGTTTTATCATTTTCTGCAATTGCCTTATTATTTATAAATCCTCAACTAAGTTATCATTATAATATACTGTTATAAGAATAAGATGACAATGATTCAATGGTGGACAAAAGGACATTTTTTTAAATACTCCCTACTAAATTGTCATAAGTGGATCTTTAAATCTTAACTCTCAACACCTTCAAATTTAACATCAGCAACATTAGAGTCAATCCTGTCAATTCAAATTTTAATATTATATTTAAAGAAAAACAAAATTGTTAGAGACTGTTCGAGACAATTTGTCTTGGGAACAATGACTGATTGAGATTAAATAATAATAATTTAATATGATAAAATCTGTAAATGAAATATTGTAGTGTTTGGAATCCAAAATCATTAACATTGTGTCAATGTTCATCATTCAAATAAGTGTTGTTTTTTGTGTTTCCTGTGTTTGTGTTTCGCCGTTATCTTGAATTGATCTCTCCATATGAAGATGAAGATAAGGTCCCTTCTATATCAGATGAATGTAGGGTGTGATATCACATGACATTGATGTCTTGGTTAGACAGGAATTTTGACAAACCAGTTGATGTTGGCACTTGTTTAACTAGTCTTTATAGACCATGGGCTTTTATCATATTTTCATCATCCTGGGCGTATTTTGATTTATCATAATCAATTATCAAATATTTTCTTCATTATCACCCACATCCCCAAGAAATTTAATCATTTATCTATCTTTTTCCTTGAAATTTTTTCAATTTTCCATCTGTGGTTTTTTTTGACTTGTAATTAAAAAGAAAGTTTCTTTTCTGTTGTATTCGTCTGTAAACTTAACATCCAGATGACTTGATACCCTGTTGTACCCGCTTATCCTGGATACAAAGGCCTCCATTGTACGCTCATAAAAACAACTGTATAACCCCAGAATTGGGATGATGGTCTGATCATCATAGACCAAAGGTTGCATTTAACTCTAGACCTCACCATCATATGTTGTTTAGGTAATATTTAAATATATAGGTTCTATAATTGGGCTGATTTCTGCTCTTCATATGTTGTCCCAATCGAAAGCATTGCCACAATCGCAACCATCTTCATCATTTTGCCCAACCACATCTGTCACAATTGATGAACCAGGTTTGAATTCGATAAAATAGTATAAATATCAACACTCAAATGATCCAATATTGATATATGAATCGAAAAATTAAGAGTAAAATCTGATCCAAAAACCAGACTGCTATACTCATCAACACCAGAAACAAAATCATAAATGGATGACCTATATATATGTATAAGTCTGATGGACAATCACTACAACAAAATGACTATACAATAACAAACGACTCCAAACAAACCAAAGGGTCGTATCCACGTGTATTCTCTATTTATAAAAAAAGGTTTATAGCTGCAATTACATATACATTGATCTTGAATATATCAATTGCAGTATGTATCATTAGCAGATTGATTCACCTGATATTGACTAGCCTGATCCCTGTCAAACAATTGAAAACAAAAAATTGTTATAAATCAGAAACCCAGACCCCAGCTGAATGAAGATGTCTGAGCAAGCACAACTAACAGGATCTAGAGCAAATAAGTATAGAGAATATTAAAAAACAAACTAGTATAGGAAAAATAGACAGTTCAATTTAACAATGTTTTGTTTCAGCTTTCCATTTCACAGGTTAGGTTGAGAACCCTGTGGCAAATTATTCTTGTTCCATTTGAATTGCATATGTCCATCATTTTCAGAACAGCAGGGTCTTAGACTGCTATGCAGGGCAGGCACAGGTCACCTCTCAGCAGCAAGCATGATACCGAGTACAGTGACAGGTATGTCAGTCTTTCCATGTATGTCATGTTTGGAGGCCTGGTTTTTCCCAGGCACAACCGTGTGTTTTCTTCAGTCGCTGCAGGTGTCTGGTGAGGTACAGACAGATGTGAGCATTTATTCCATTATTTGTGTGATAAGAGTACAGCAAATGTTGGACTACCCTGTTCTTTGATATGATGTCCATATGTATGACATACACAATGCAGATTGTGTGTCACCACTATCAGCACATAGTGATGAAAGTGTAGATTGCTGTCAACATGTGTTTCCAATTCTCACAACATTGTGTTCAAGCTTATGGGGGTGCTATGTATATCACAATTATCAGGGGAACCTCATTGATAAAGGGGATAATGAGTCGTTTTATGCTTTAAGGTTCAGTCTGCAAGTTTGGTACCAGTCATTAGTCTATGTCATCCCCTTCTGTAATATGTTACCATCATTGGCAGACTCTATATGAGTGAGTCCAGTTAACAGTCATCTGCAGACTTGGTAAACCAAAGGCCATCTACTGTTGCCTATACTTCAGAGAAATATTTTCAAAACAGTTGAGGGCCCAGAACAGATACTTGTGGTATTCCACTGGTGAGTGAGCTAGTGGTGGAGGTGCAGTCCCAACTGGTGTGTGTTCCATCATTGAGACAGTTGGCTATCCATCTAGTACTATATGGTTAATTCCCAGATGGGAGATCTTCACTATGACATGAATGGGGGATAGTGTCAAAGGCCTTGGATAACTCTACATAGGTGTTATCTCCTGTTTTCCCTCATCCAGGTCTTTGGGGTCAGTATACAATAAATCCACAAGGGCGGGTAGGGTCAAGTGTGCTGAAGGTCACCTATGTCCCTGTGAGTATGGACTATGCTGATTCATGCACTAGCCTTGCAGATAAGGCTTTTTAGGCATATGGGTCAATAGTTGTAGTTCTACATATTACCAGATTGATGTGCATTGCATAGAACACAACATTTTTTTTATTTTTATTTTTATTTTACATTTGTTTACTGGGGATGGACGACTGGGCCAGTGGCCATTTGTCAGTGGAGGCCTGGGGAGAAAAGCTCCATTACAAAAACACATTACATACAATACAAGAAATTGATAGCAATCAAGAACACATAACGTTGGTAAATGTAGGTAGTAAATAGTTTATACATAAACAATAAAAACTGAGAGAGTAATATAAAGTGGGAAAAAAGAAAGTCAGTAAATAAACTAGCATGAAATAGCTTGTGCCATCATAGAGAAATAACTGATTAGTAGATCAATATCATGGTTTTGACAGTAAACATTTATGAGATACATGTATGGTACATGAACAAGAATATGGCTGATTGTTGCTATGCTAAGGCTATAGTGAGGTGAAGTACAAGAAGGAGGGACTATGATGAAACTGTAGGTAGATAAAATAGGGGGTTTATATCATAAGATCAAACGGTCACAATCTAGACTAGCACTACATCGAACAGCAAACCTTGAAAGTAAAAAATTACGACAGCTCAGTATTCTGAAAATGGAAACCCCTGTCATGCATATTTGGCCTTCAGAAAGCTTACGTCAGTGAGACATGCTGAATGAGAGGAAGAATGCCCCCTACGAACCACATCATATCCTGACGTCAGTGGGTTAATGTGTACTGATAACAGTAATGCCCCCTGAACCACTGTCAGTCAGCAGGATAACAAGAAATAACGTAGTCCCGCAGAAAAAGACATACAAAACAGACATGCATACAGTCGCAGATATCCCCATGAAAGTGCAATGTAGAAATAGTAAATGCAACACTGTTGAATTATAACTGCAGGGATTCCACGTCTGCACCCTGTGCGCAACGCTCTGACTGAATAGCAACATGGCTGCCGCTACCTCCCCAACCTCTCCCGGAATCCTAGGGTCACTGTACCAATGTGTCATGTCCCAGAAGAGGTCAGGCATGTTAGAGTTGGATGGGTATTTGTACAATGCAGAGAAAATCAATGGAAAGAAAACATACTGGTGCTGTAAAAGTAAGTTTTCACTGAAATGTAGGAGCAGGGCTATCACAGAGACTGAGGTGGGCGAGGAATGTCTAGTGAAGTCAGTTGGTCACCTGCATGCCCCCAATGTAGCTGAAGTGGAGAAGTACTGGACTTGTCATAGCCTAAAGGAGAGTACAAGGTGCAGTACGTGTACTCCAGCATTACTGGTGGATGATGTTGTCAGTAGTATGTCTGCAGATGCACTAACATAATTGCCGTCCGGGAGGTCCATGCTCCAGCAGATCAATAGGGTTAGGCACCGGAAGATGCAGACATACAAAGTTGTAGCTACTACTCTTGGTGCAGTTGACACAACCACATGTACGCTGAAACATGGCACATTTCTCCAAGCATGGAGGGCAGACATCCACACAAATACACATGTGCTAGTGTTTAGCACAGAAGGGAATCTGTGTGATCTGTGTAGTGCACAGATCTGGTTCATGGATGGTATATTCCTAACCAAAGGTAGGCTATGCAGGCAATTATATACCATCCATGCCTTGGTGACCTTTGCAGAGTCCACAGAGTTTACCTCTAGTGTACACACTCATGTTGAAAAAGTCGTATAAGGCATACAACTTCCTGTGGGAGTGTCTTATTGAACTATTGTCTCCCATGCAGTTACAGTACAGGGTACAGTACATACTGATAAATTTGAGTTGGCTGCAATAAAGAGTGAAGGCATAACTTTATGACCATGGTCAGCAAGGGATGCTTCTTTCATTTCACACAGGCAGTGTGGAGAAAGGTATAGCCCCTTGGCCTAGCAAGTGTGCATGGGAAGAATGCTTCTCTACAGTTGGATGTTAAATGCCTTATAGCCCTGGCATTCCTAAGTGTGGATGATGTAGATGAGGTATTCAGGTGTATCAGTCAGACATTTCACCCAGATGGAAAGGAGTTGCTGGTGTACTTTGCTGTAGTCTATGCTTCAGGCCATCCCAGAAAGCAACAGACCCAGACAGCAGGTATACAGCGATTCCCGCCAATGTTTCCAGTGGAATTCTGGAATGTGCGTGACCTCAATGAACTGTCATTACCCAGGACCCAGAATTATGTGGAGGGATGGTACAGGCATCTTCGGTGCCTACTAGGGAGACGCATTGCCGACATACCTGCTGTCATCAATGTCCTCGTCAGGGAGCAGAACAAGGTGGACGATATGCAGATACTAATGCAGTCAGGTTGCTGTCCATCTCCAAATAAATATAAGAACAGGGAAAGGTGCCAGAGGCTGGAGAATGTGATCCATTGCAGGTCAGAGTATACCGCTGTTGAGTTCGTTCATGCAATAGCTACCCTATTGACACTGTAGGGTGACAGCTAAAGTAGTATGGTGTACCAACACTTGTAAATAGTTTAGTCATTGTAAATAGTGTGTGCATAGAATAGTGTCTGCATAGTGTGGGGATTGTAGTGTGAGAACTGTGGGGATTGTAGTGTAGGATTTGTTTTGTACTAGTATGCCGGTGTGGGATATGTGCCAGCTTTTTCCGTTGCTGTTTACTTTCCGTTACATTCTGTTGGCACATGTGCTAATGTGCCGGTTCATGATATTGCTGTTTACGTTGAGTACATGTTTGGAGGGCACTTGATCAGGTTGCAGGCTTGTAGGTTAGAAGGCATGGTGTCCGTTTGTTAGTGATGGGTGTCAGGTTGCACGGGTGAGCAGATGGCCAAGTGTTGCTGTTCGTGTATTCACTTTTCAACATTCTGAGCTTTCATAATTTTTTGCTTTCGAGGTTTGCTGTTTGATGTAGTGCTATTCGAGATTATGAGCGTTCGATCTTATGAGATAAACCCAAAATAGGAGCAGTAGTGTGCTTGAGATAGGTAGAGGGAAACTGGAATTCTGTGAGAGAAGGGATAGTTTGGATGCTAGAATTTAGTAAGGGAAAAGATATTTTGGTTGTAAGAACAAGAAAGGACAGAATTATCAGCGAGGATTTGTGCAGGAGCAAAGCCAGTTTTGGTTAGTTGGTCCTTAAGCAGTAGTTTAAATTTGGATGTGTTGCTAGAATTTAGTATTGTCTGACGCATGAAATTCCAGGACTTAGATATTTGGTGGGTCAATCGAGAGTTTTCATAGGATCATAGGATCATAGGACATTACTAAGCTATTGGCCCTGAGCCCCTTATAAGCCTAGCCAAGAATTTAGCCCATGTATAGACAAATCAGCACCCAATCCCCTTGTCCAGCAGGGACACGGGTGGAATCCTAGGGATGTATTTTCTATTTCCCATCCAGTTATCCAGGTTGCACTTAAAAATGGGTAAAGATGTACTCTGCTTGACGTGGAGATGGCATCTATTCCACAGATGGGGGGGTCTTTGGGACACAAATCTGTCCCTCCAACAAGTCCTATTGATCTCACAGACAAGGTTGAGGCCACATTTTCAGGTTTCTTGAGTGGAGCTTGACTTGCATTTATGCAAAAGTCCCATCAAGGCGGGGTCTGAGATTGCCTTGTATGCCAGACAGAAGTCACCTCTGTGGAGTCTGTATGAAACAAAATAGAGGGATAGGGCTTTCAGCCTATCTGTGTTTGGTAGATTTTTGAGGCCCTGGATTCTCCTGGTGAGGAACCTCTGTGGTCTCTCCAGCTGCTGCATGTGCTTTGTGAGGTACATGCCGAATGGGGCATTGTACTCAATATGCTCATAACAATTATTAGATTTAGTTACTTTGAGTAGTAGTTTGTTGGAGGATCTGAGTGGCCTGCCATATGAGTATGGCTGCACAATGCTCTTGAGTGCTGGACAGTTGTGTGGATGGTGGAAGATGAAATGCATGAAAGTTAGTTGGTTGAGGGATAGGAAATTGGGTAGTTCAATCCAATTTAGTTTATGAAGTGCTGTGCAGTGATGTGATCTGTAAAGTTAGTTAGTAGCAAATCTTGTGATTTTGTTAATAGCAGGACTCCAGTTTGTTTAAATCTGATTTTCCGAGATTAGTGAATATTTGTGAGAAATATAGAAGGTAGAGAGTAGATGTGTCCCAGCTACGGAATGTCTAGTGGCCTTGGTTAGGTATGGCTTGACTCTGTATAGTCAGCCTAGCTTAATGTGGATCTTTTTGATAGTTAGAGTGAGGTGTTTGTCAAATTTTAGGTTGTTGCCAATTGTGACTCCAAGGAGTTTAGTATGCTGGACAGGTTCAATTTTAATTTTATTGGCTGAGTAGATGATGAAGGGGAAGAGAGTTATCAGGAATGTTGCTATTAGTGAAAAGCAAAAGCCTTGTTTTATTTGGACTGAGTATGAGTTGAGAGTCAGAGTAGCATTTTTCAATGTCTTGGAAAGTTTGTTGGGTTGTTTGTAGGAGTTCTGGTAGGGAGGGAGCTGAACATATGAGGGACGGAGTATGTGTATTCAATCATGGTTGTATGCTGGGTGGCTATGCTGAGCATGTTGGTGAATATGGTAAAGAGCAATGGACCAAGAATTGAGACTTGGGGTACTCCTACTGAGACTGATAATAGGATGGAGAGTTCATTTTGCTACTTAACTGCCTGTTGGTGGTCAGTTAAGTAGCTGAGAAACCAGAAGAGGGTGACTGGGTTAAGTTTAAGGAAGCTATCTCATTTAGTAGCTTTTGGTGGGATTCTGTATCAAAGGCCTTAGACATATCAAGAAAGATAGACAGACAAGCTGGTTGTCATTTCTAAGCTGGTTGATTGATTTATAAAACTAACAAGAGCAGTGGTTGTACTGTGTTTAGGTCTGAAGCCATGTTGAAATGGAGATAGGAGATCATTGCTTAGTAGATAGTCGAGGACTTGTCTTTGTATGCATGTTTCAAGAACCTTTGCTATGGGAAGGAGGAGGGCAATTGGCCTGCAGATTTAGAACAAAGTAGAGGAGCCACCTTTGTGAAGAGGGATGATATAAGAGACTTTCCAGAGTTAGGGGAAGTACTGCTCAGCAATGGAATGGTTTATTAGGAGAGCTATAGAGTAGGAGATGGCATCTGCTGCTAGCTTTAGCAATTCTTTGGGAGATTTGATAAAGTATGAAATAAATTGTGAGGCAATGCTATCTGTGGAATTTGTTGTAGTTGGAGTTGGGGTTGTTATCTGTCCAGGCTTTAGTAGTTGCTTGATGGCTCCCGAAATATCTGGGGATTGTTTTGGTGGCTTTGTTGCATTGTTGTATAGTATAGTTTTTTCTCATGCCTGATTTGTTTTTTGGCAAGTTTGTATAATTGACAGTAGGTAATAGGGAAGTCTTGATATTTGGTCTTGTGGTATAGTGACCAGGCTCCATCTCTCTGTTTGAGGAGCTGTTTGGTGTCATCAGTAAGCCATGGTATGTGCTTGGAGTTAGACTAGATATTTCTAAGGGGAGCTAGGTTGTTTAGGATATTGAGAAATTTGTCACTGAAATATTGAGCAGACGAGTCAAGGTGCAGATATTTTAAAGGGGACCAATCACGTTGTTACAGGAGAGATTTGAAGACTTCAGGGGAGAAATGTCTTTTGTTGTGGACAAGTTTGTAAATTATATTTTTAGTAGGGCAAATGCGGTATCTAAGAAGGTAAGTGGGTAGCTGATCACTTAGACTGCCAGGGAGACAGCCAGATTGGTGACAGAGAGAGGGTTTTAGTCTTTTTTGCTATGTTTGTCAAATCTGGTAGAGGATTATATAATTTGACAGAAACTAAGGAGGTTAATAAAACAGGAGGGATTTTCTGAGGAGCAGGTGTACCAGTCCATGCTGAAATCCCCAATTATTATTATTGTTTTTTTTTACTAAAAGTTGAGGAACACCAACAAAGAAGGTCTTCAATAATATCTGGGTAGTTACCTGGAGGATATATAAATAGCTATTATAATGACGCGTTTGTTGGAGTTTAGTTGATGGCAGGTGATTACAATTTCAAATTTCAAGATGGCTGGGGGGTTGATTTGAAGTCTTTCTAGTTTGATAGCATTTTTATATATTACAGCTATGCCACCACCTTGTTTATGAGTCCTTTCATATCTATGGATCCTATAACCATAGGTTAGAATTTGACTATCTTGTATGTGGGGTTTTAGCCATATTTCTGTTAGGACTGCTAACTTGGGAAAGTATTGGGTGATAGTTGCATGAAATTCATGAGTTTTGTTTAGGATGCTTCTTAGGTTCGTATTTAATATTAAGAGATTAGAGCTAGTTCATAGGAGATTAGGGATGTTTGAGGAGTAAGGGTTGTCTTGAGTGAGAGGGATTTTTATTAAGGGATTGAGGTCCTGGATTAGAATGCATGTCACCACTTAGTCTGATCAGGGTAGAATTGAATAGAAATAGGTGTTTGAATTTGGTAACTACTTTAACATATTTGCATAATAAATGTGGGGTTAACTGTGAGTATGTAAATTTAAATGGAAATGGTTCTATATTGGAGCTGTTGTAAAGGTATGGAGATATGATGATGTTTAAAGAAGCATGGAGTGTGGTGTAGAGTGGGTTAGTGGGGGAGTAGATAGTTATAACCTGTTGTGTTTGATAACAAGTAGAAAGTAAGAGGTAATTATCAGAATAAATAATACAGTAAGAGGTAATTAGCCTAATAAATAGTACAAAGTGTTGGAACAACATTGTGTTTGTATTTAATTTGGAGTTAAGTGTTGTGCTGGTGAATGATATAGGGAGTAGCTAATGAGGGTGTGACTGCTATAGGGATGGGTTGTACTGAGTTTAAGAAAAGCAATCTTTGTTACAGTATATGGCTAATTGGCAACTGTGTGAAAGACTGATGTGATTGGATGAGTAGTTAAGGGGTGTGTGTTTTGTGGATAAGTTTAAAATTAGGGTTAGTGGGGGTGCATGGGATTGGGGGGGGTGGGGGTGGGGTAGGGGAGTGGAGTGAGCCAAAGTGGAGCAAGGGTGAACAGAGCAGGTAGAGCCAGCAAGTATATGTTTATAAAAGAAGAGTGGTAGGTTGTCCTAGTATCTTCTCTGGAATATAGGAATAGAGGGGTATTAGAGGCTAGAGTACATTGATGTAGTAAGAAAAATGGGAGTTTACTTATCAAAAGAAAAGGATGCAATATAGATTTGATATTACAATCTGTAGTGTGGTTGATATATGTGTGGAAAATGTACTGAGACCCCAGGGTTGCAGTTCTTGGGGTAATGCAAACACATGGATGTATTGTAAATATGTGACATACTGTTAGATAGGGTTGTCAGTTTGTAATGTTTCTATATGCAATTTCATGTCATGCACAGGAAATGGACAGTAAACAGCAGTAATGAAACTTCATATACATGTACATCTTTAATTGTAAACACTGTACTGCTGTCTTTTTCCTTTTGACCTTTGGCGTTCAAGCATTATGTACTTAAAAGTAGCATTTTGGTCGACTCTGGTCAAATAATACTGTTTTTTTGCTAATTTAATTGCTGAGGCTGCTCACTAAAGTGTGCTAGCCTGTGTAAATCGATTTTACTGTTTGCCTAACTGCATTTCTGTGTTCTTTCCTAAAAAAAAACAAAAAACAAAAAAAAAATACTCCTTGTTTTCCCGCCTTTGCTCGACTAGTTAAGACCAGTATACAGGCTTTGCTGTATTCTGGGCTGTGTGTAGTTCCTGTGTTGGCCATTGCCTTACTTGGATAGAAGGAAGTTTCTGAGCTCACCAGTGGGAGTGGGGAGCCTTGAGCAGCCTATCTGTCCCTGGGGGAAGTGACCTCAGCACTTGAGCTGTAATTCATTGGTTGCCATGGACCATTTCTAGCTCTTTTCAAGTTCCCTGTATAAAAATCCACCTCAGGGCGTTTTTTTGGCTATATACCCAAGCAGAGCTCCACGTGGTCCTGTAGAGGGGTCCTGGCAACAGAGAACTGAAAGAAGCGACCACTTTCCTGATTTAAGTATTTTGGCTTTTTATCTGCATTGTCCTCTCTGGCTTTCATTTAATAAGATATAACTGTTTTTGTGTCTATCTGCTGAATTCTAAAGTATCTGCACTTAAAAGTAGCATTTTGGTCGACTCTGGTCGAATAATACTGTTTTTTGCTAATTTAATTGCTGAGGCTGCTCACTAAAGTGTGCTAGCCTGTGTAAATCGATTTTACTGTTTGCCTAACTGCATTTCTGTGTTCTTTCCTAAAAAAAACAAAAAAAATACTCCTTGTTTTCCGCCTTTGCTCGACTAGTTAAGACCAGTATACAGGCTTTGCTGTATTCTGGGCTGTGTGTAGTTCCTGTGTTGGCCATTGCCTTACTTGGATTGAAGGAAGTTTCTGAGCTCACCAGTGGGAGTGGGGAGCCTTGAGCAGCCTATCTGTCCCTGGGGGAAGTGACCTCAGCACTTGAGCTGTAATTCATTGGTTGCCTTGGACCATTTCTAGCTCTTTTCAAGTTCCCTGTATAAAAATCCGCCTCAGGGCTTTTGGCTATATACCCAAGCAGAGCTCCACGTGGTCCTGCAGAGGGGTCCTGGCAACAGAGAACTGAAAGAAGCGACCACTTTCCTGATTTAAGTATTTTTGGCTTTTTTATCTGCATTGTCCTCTCTGGCTTTCATTTAATAAGATATAACTGTTTTTGTGTCTATCTGCTGAATTCTAAAGTATCTGCACTTAAAAGTAGCATTTTGGTCGACTCTGGTCGAATAATACTGTTTTTGCTAATTTAATTGCTGAGGCTGCTCACTAAAGTGTGCTAGCCTGTGTAAATCGATTTTACTGTTTGCCTAACTGCATTTCTGTGTTCTTTCCTAAAAAACAAAAACAAAAAAAATACTCCTTGTTTTCCCGCCTTTGCTCGACTAGTTAAGACCAGTATACAGGCTTTGCTGTATTCTGGGCTGTGTGTAGTTCCTGTGTTGGCCATTGCCTTACTTGGATAGAAGGGAGTTTCTGAGCTCACCAGTGGGAGTGGGGAGCCTTGAGCAGCCCATCTGTCCCTGGGGGAAGTGACCTCAGCACTTGAGCTGTAATTCATTGGTTGCCTTGGACCATTTCTAGCTCTTTTCAAGTTCCCTGTATAAAAATCCGCCTCAGAGCGTTTTGGCTATATACCCAAGCAGAGCTCCACGTGGTCCTGCAGAGGGGTCCTGGCAACAGAGAACTGAAAGAAGCGACCACTTTCCTGATTTAAGTATTTTTGGCTTTTATCTGCATTGTCCTCTCTGGCTTTCATTTAATAAGATATAACTGTTTTTGTGTCTATCTGCTGAATTCTAAAGTATCTGCACTTAAAAGTAGCATTTTGGTCGACTCTGGTCGAATAATACTGTTTTTTGCTAATTTAATTGCTGAGGCTGCTCACTAAAGTGTGCTAGCCTGTGTAAATCGATTTTACTGTTTGCCTAACTGCATTTCTGTGTTCTTTCCTAAAAAAAACAAAAAAAAATACTCCTTGTTTTCCCACCTTTGCTCGACTAGTTAAGACCAGTATACAGGCTTTGCTGTATTCTGGGCTGTGTGTAGTTCCTGTGTTGGCCTTGCCTTACTTGGATAGAAGGAAGTTTCTGAGCTCACCAGTGGGAGTGGGGAGCCTTGAGCAGCCTATCTGTCCCTGGGGGAAGTGACCTCAGCACTTGAGCTGTAATTCATTGGTTGCCTTGGACCATTTCTAGCTCTTTTCAAGTTCCCTGTATAAAAATCCGCCTCATATATACCCAAGCAGAGCTCCACGTGGTCCTGCAGAGGGGTCCTGGCAACAGAGAACTGAAAGAAGCAACCACTTTCCTGATTTAAGTATTTTTTGTCTTTTTTTATCTGCATTGTCCTCTCTGGCTTTCATTTAATAAGATATAACTGTTTTTGTGTCTATCTGCTGAATTCTAAAGTATCTGCACTTAAAAGTAGCATTTTGGTCGACTCTGGTCAAATAATACTGTTTTTTGCTAATTTAATTGCTGAGGCTGCTCACTAAAGTGTGCTAGCCTGTGTAAATCGATTTTACTGTTTGCCTAACTGCATTTCTGTGTTCTTTCCTAAAAACAAAAACAAAAAAAAATACTCCTTGTTTTCCGCCTTTGCTCGACTAGTTAAGACCAGTATACAGGCTTTGCTGTATTCTGGGCTGTGTGTAGTTCCTGTGTTGGCCATTGCCTTACTTGGATAGAAGGAAGTTTCTGAGCTCACCAGTGGGAGTGGGGAGCCTTGAGCAGCCTATCTGTCCCTGGGGAAGTGACCTCAGCACTTGAGCTGAAATTCATTGGTTGCCTTGGGGCATTTCTAGCTCTTTTCAAGTTCCCTGTATAAAAATCCGCCTCAGGCGTTTGGCTATATACCCAAGCAGAGCTCCACGTGGTCCTGCAGAGGGGTCCTGGCAACAGAGAACTGAAAGAAGCGACCACTTTCCTGATTTAAGTATTTTTGGCTTTTTATCTGCATTGTCCTCTCTGGCTTTCATTTAATAAGATATAACTGTTTTGTGTCTATCTGCTGAATTCTAAAGTATCTGCACTTAAAAGTAGCATTTTGGTCGACTCTGGTCGAATAATACTGTTTTTGCTAATTTAATTGCTGAGGCTGCTCACTAAAGTGTGCTAGCCTGTGTAAATCGATTTTACTGTTTGCCTAACTGCATTTCTGTGTTCTTTCCTAAAAACAAAAACAAAAAAATACTCCTTGTTTTCCGCCTTTGCTCGACTAGTTAAGACCAGTATACAGGCTTTGCTGTATTCTGGGCTGTGTGTAGTTCCTGTGTTGGCCATTGCCTTACTTGGATAGAATGAAGTTTCTGAGCTCACCAGTGGGAGTGGGGAGCCTTGAGCAGCCTATCTGTCCCTGGGGGAAGTGACCTCAGCACATGAGCTGTAATTCATTGGTTGCCTTGGACCATTTCTAGCTCTTTTCAAGTTCCCTGTATAAAAATCCGCCTCAGGGCTTCTTTGCTTTTGCGCGGCGGGGTCGGGCGCCTAAGCAGCGGTTATACAGGTGTAAACTATTTTATACAGGTTTAAACTATTTCTGGCTCCGCCAAGTCTGCTCTTCAATTTTTCCCTTAGAAGCTCTACTCAGTCTATTTAGCTGTATATATTAGCACTTGTTTTCAGAACTTCTATCCTTAGCAAGCACTCATAATAAAACAAGCACTCTTACCCTAAAGTAAGCACTACAGGCATCCACTACCCCTGTGAATACCCACTTCCCTTAAAGGCACAACACTCCTTATAATATTCTAGTATGTCGAGTGGTAGACCACTAGCATCCTCTCTTGTTCAGCTGGTTAATCTGGGAATCTTAAGACAATGTTACAATTGTCTCATGTACACAGACAACCCTCTCCTCCTTCCTACTAACACATATACTTGTGAGAGATGCAACTATATAGCCAGACTGGAGGCTGAACTCTCTCAACTCAGGACTGGCAAGACCAGTCAGGAGGAGATGGTACCCACACCCAAAGCAAAACCAGTCACACATAAACCACCACTAATGCAAACCAAACACATAAAACACAAAGACATACTGGAGGCTCTTATAAAACTTACCAAAACAACAGAGGCCTCCAAAGCAGACACCCAGAAATACACCCCACAAACGCAACACCTACAACACATACCTCAATCAACAGGTGTGTCGCACAATCACAGCCCCTAAGGCAAAATACTATGCCAGAGACATTAGTAATAGGTGATTCTATAGTCAGACACACCGATGTTCCACTTACCAGGCTGAATAAGGAGAGGGTAACGGTGAGCTGCCTATCGGGGGCTAGGATCCGCCACATTACACACGCACTCAGGTCACTCCAAAGCAAGTACAAGTATGATTCAGTCATTGTCCATGCGGGTGTGAATGACCTGAGACATACCTCCCTGGACTACATGAAAAGAGACATTGAGGAGCTCTCCGATTATGTAGCCCAGACTGGTATGACCCTGACCCTGAGCAGCATCCTGCCTTCACCAAGAATGATGCCTCAGTACAAAGACAAAATGATCAGTTTTAATAATTGGCTTAATCACTGGTGTCATTCTAGGGGGATCCAATGTCTGTCAGCCTGGGATGATATGCTGGACAAGCCACGTTGTTTCATAAGTAAGGATGGCTTGCACCTGTCACCACTGGGCTTCCGGATACTGGCCAAGGCTCTTGCCACCCCATAGTGCCTTTTTAGGCAATGCTCAAAGGACAAATCAACCTCCATAAAAACAAAAATGGAAAAATTAAGGGTAATGCTGCTCAATGCCAGAAGTCTAAATCTCAAGATGCAGGCACTCGAAGCACTTCTCTGTATGGATAACATCGATGTCTGTGCAGTAACCGAAACCTGGTTCAAGGCTCCTGAGAGCACTCCAGCGCTACCAGGCTATACCTCATATCATGCCACCCTCAAGTTCCAGGCGAACCACAAAGGGAGGGGAGTGTCCATTTTCATAAAGGACACCTACACCTCTCGATTGGTGGCTACCCATGAAGCATCAGAAACCATACAAGTTTTACTCACCATAGGCAAAACTGCCATACAACTGGTCGCATGTTATAGAACTCCCTCCCAATCCCAGGAATCCCATCAAGCATTCCTGAAAACACTGGAGGATATGAATGTCATACCAAACACCATCATATTGGGTGACTTCAACTACCCCAACATAGACTGGGCCCACTATTCTAGCCCTAACACCCTAGCCCAAAGATTCCTGGAATTCATAAACTCAAATGCTATGGAGCAACTGGTCACTTCTCCTACGAGGAGAGATAATATACTTGACCTGATTATCACAAACATGGGGTCCAAATGCTCCGCACCGGATATAAACTCCTCACTAGTAAGATCTGATCATAAACTGATCACGTTGGATGTACATATCCCACCCCACCCCAGAACAAAAGACTACAGTGAAAAACTTTTCAAAAGCTGACTTTGTGCTCCTCAAGTCAGAAATGATATCCTTTAAGCCTACTGGGTTAATGGAAACCACATCCCAAAATGCTGAATCCTTCACAAAAGCCTTCTACGGACATCTCCAAGAATGCATGGATCAAGCAATCCCAACTAAAACCAAGACCCTCTCCACTAAGGAAACGCCCGGTTTGGTGGACCCCGCTATAAACAAACTGTACAACAAAAGAAGGAAGCTACTGCAGGACAAAGCCAAATCCCACAAGGGAAAGGCTTCCTGATCAGCACAAGTAAAAAAACAAAACATCTAAAGCAAACTTTGAGAAAAAGATTGCCAAGGATACCAAAGACAATCACAAGGCCTTCTTCAATTATGTCAGAACCTTGGGAGGAATTCTCAGATATGCTCTGAGCTAGTACACAATGCCAAAACATTCACTGACCCTACTGACATTGCCAACATTCTGGCAGATAGGTTCAGTGCAAATTTCTCCCCTCCCTCACCCCCTAAAGATGAAGTAATTATCCCTGCTGAATGTAACCTACCTGTCATCACAGACACACAGGTGAAATCAGCACTCAACAAGGCAAAAAACACAGCATCTATGGGACCCGATGGTATCCCCGGTTGCGTGTTACGTGAACTTCAAGATGAACTAAACCCGCCCCTAAGAACTCTATTCAACCTTAGCCTCACTACAGGATATGTACCTGAACACTGGCGCACAGCAACAGTGGTCCCACTCCACAAAGGGGGAAATTCTACTGACCCTGGTAACTACCGCCCCATAAGTTTGACCAGCCTGGTCTGTAAGGCTATGGAAAGAATCATCATGGAACTCATAAATGGCGACATTGGGGATCTGCAGACCCTTGATCCCACACAGTTCGGATTTGTAAAAGGCAGATCCTGCCTCTTAAACCTGGTTGACTTCTTTGAGACAGTCACTAGTGCCATCGATGAGGGCAAGGCTGTCCACACTGCCTACTTGGACTTGGCTAAGGCCTTTGACACGATACCACACTCTGGCATCATTGACAAGCTCAGCAGCCTAAATGTAAATCCATATGTCACAAGATGGGTAGCAAACTGGCTAAAAAACAGAACCCATAAGGTTAAAATTGCTGGAGCCATGTCAGACTCAAAACCAGTCACAAGTGGTGTCCCACAGGGCTCAGTCTTGGGTCCACTCCTATTCGGCATTTACTTCTCAGATGTGAAAGCAAATATGGAAGGATTATGGCTGACAAAGTTTGCAGATGACTGCAAACTGGGTGCCATAGTTGATTCACCCGCTGACACACATCCTACAGAAAGGTCTCACTGAAACGGACAACTGGTGCCGGAATCATGGCCTCAAACTTAACGCCAAAAAATGTATAGTCATCCCCTTTGGGAAAAACAAAGTACCCACAAATTATCACGTAGACAATAACCCACTGAATACGGAAGAAGTAATCAGAGACCTGGGGACTCAAGTCGACAGTGACCTCTCCTTTGACAACCATGTTCCCAAAGTGGTCAGAAAGACATTCTACCTTGCCCATCTCATCATGAAGGGATTCTCATCCAGATCAAAGGAGGTCATTGTACCTCTATATTCCTCCCTTGTCAGGCCCATGATTGAATATAATGCTCCATTTGGGATGTATCTCACCCGGCACATGCAGCAACTGGAGAGACCCCAGAAGTACCTCACCAAGAGGATCATAGGTCTCAAACATGTGCCTTATCCAGCTAGATTAAAGAAACTCCAGCTCTATTCAGTAGCATACCACCTGCTCAGAGGTGATTTGTGCCTAACATACAGGGCCATGTCCAACCAGGAATTGATGGACATGCTCCATCTCAAAAATCCAAATCCACCAGAATCACGAGCTAAAGATTTCAACCTCTGCACAAATTTGAATAGGACATGCTGGAGGGATAGATTCATAACACAGAGGTTACCCATACTCTGGAACAAGATCCCTGTTCATGTGAGACAGAGCCCTTCATTGGCACTGTTCAAGAAAAATCTCGATGCATGGATGGGAGATCGCAAGTTTAGAATCACCTCAGTGTCACTACTAGACAGAGGTATAGTTCACTAAATAATGGGGTCCCACATGTGTCACTACTAGAGAGGCGCAACTATATAGTATGGGGTGGTGTAAAGCCACATCACTGTTGGCTAGGCCTATAAATGCCCCCGGGCAGATAGCCTAGTACACTACTATGAAACTATGAAACTATGAAACTGCATGTTTTCTTAAACAACATTGGAATTCTAAATTGTTTGTATCACTTGGAGCTTTTCTCCCTGGGCCTCTGCTGAAAAAGGGCTTTAGCTCAATCAGACACTCCCGGTCAAAAAATGTAAAATAAATAAATAACACAGTATAATATAAACATTTCCATAGCATGGTGAGTAGTGAGTTTGCTCGCTGGTTAGCAAAGTGTATACACATGTGAGATACACTTTTCCATGTAGGTAGGTAGTGCACAAACCCCTTGCTAAAGCCTGATAGCATTGAGTCTACAAAATACACCTGCTGCTTAACTGACTCTGTGGCAGCACATGTTAATGTATTGATACCATACCTCCCAACTGTCCCGAATTACTCGGTTTTTACCGGGTTTTGGGGTCCAAATAATGGGGTGCCACGATTCACGAGTGGTACCCCTTCATTTCCGATTTTTTTTTAATTTATTTTTTAATTTTTTTATTTTTCGCGCATTGTGAGCTGACGTCATCACGTGCGTGATGACGTCAGCTCGCCAGGGTTACCAGCCTCTCGGAATCAAGCTTTGCACAGTTCAAATACTTCCCAAGAGTGGGAACAGAAAGCAAGGCTGTATTTTCATTTAGAAGGCTCGACAGAAGTGAGTGCGGAAAGGATTTCTCATATTTAGAAGCCTGGATTTCCTCATTGTTGGCTGCACGGAGAAGGATTTATTTTATTGTGTGGAGATTGGAGAAGGATTTCTTTTATTTAGAAGCCTGCCTTGAGTTCCTCGCTCTGTACGGACTCGGAGAAGAAGTGTGTGTAGAAAGGATTTATTTTATTTTCCTCGCTTCGCACACAGAGTAAAGGTAAGTGTATGCCGAGACTGGTGTATAGAAGGGTGTCTTGCTTGTTCTCTGGAACTGGTTAAAATATACAAATTGTGGGAAGTGAGACTTAGTTTTGAAAGATTAACTGGAAAGAAAAGGGCATTAGTCACTAGGAATGTTTGCAGTCACTGAGAGATCATAATATCTGTGGCAAGGGTACTTCGAATTAAGTTAAGAGTGGAGTCCAGGCCACTAAAGTTATTTAGTCTGGTGGGTTTATTTAACAGTTGAAAGAAGCCTAAGGATTTGAATATTTTTGTTAGAGGTACCTCATCACGTCACAAAGCCTTAATGTTGAAGTCACCATGTAAGATAGAATTGTGAGGAAGGGAGGGTGGAAGGAAGGAAAAATCTAGTTGATGGTATTTTTAAGCAGGGTGACCAGTGATAGGGGATGGATGTAAATTAAACCAAGGCAGAGTTTTATGTGTTTGCTAGCAGTAATGTAACAATAATCCTTTGTCATGTGTCATTTTGGGAGGTGTTAATAGCAGTAGTAATAACTGTGCAGTGTAACTGATGCTTGTGTTGTTATAAATAATAGTGATTCACCTCTTGTTCTATTGCCTGATTTATTATCTGCATAAAAGTGAAAATTTCTTTTATGATGACCGAGAGGCAAAAATATCTTTAAACTAAGTTTTAATGATAGCAAAAATGTCAAAATATTCAGATATTAGTGAGCCATCAGTTTAGGTTCACTTATTGTTAATGGTATTAATGTTAACTAAGGCGACTTTCATTTTATTTTAATCACTGTAGGGGGAGAGATGTCAAGGAAGGATGGGCATGGACCAGGATTTCATTTACTATTTCCTGATCTGTGACTTTTGTAGTAGGGTAGGTAAAAGTTTTTTTAGTTTGATTTAAAGGGTGGGTACATTTTTGAGGTTGGGGAGTGGAATTGAAGTAGGTTTGTAGTATGTAGATGTGAGTTCTAAGAGTGTGTGTGTGTGTGTGTGTGTGTGTGTGTGTGTGTGTGTGTGTGTGTGTGTGTGTGTGTGTGTGTGTGTGTGTGTGTGTGTGTGTGTGTGTGTGTGTGTGAGCAAGAGCTACTGCATACTTTGCATTAGTGTAGTCATAAGCATCCTTATCTGTCATATGGGAGACCATTGTTGAATTCCATAACAGGGAGTTATAGCTTTTGGTCTTACAGTTAGTGCAGAGGATTAAGATGGTGACCTGTTAACGAACAGCTTCCTGTAGTTCCATATCTGTGTCTCTCAGTTTGCATTTCCCTTCTGTATGACCCTAAGCAAGTCACTTAACCACTCAAAGATCTGCTGGACAGTGTCCCTAGTAACTACCTATAAAACTATGAACCTTTATTTGTTATACAGGTAGTTATAAAGGAGGCTTGTATACTGAAAGAATATTTGTGAAGAAGATGAGGGAAAAATGACACTCAAAAGTAATTGAGGATCGAATGATGATGTATATTGTTAGGAGCAGCAGAAGTGTAGGGATAATTCTGAACATAAATAGTATAGGAAATGTAGTCACATCAAGTGTTGGAGAGAGTATGACTGATACGTTGAGAAAATAAATATATTTATAAGAGGGAGGATATTTATGGATAAAGTTGGTAGGTAGAGAGCTGATGTTATGTGTATTGTGATGGGGGAATAGCAGAAGTAAGAATATGCATAAACGTGGGACGATTGGGATTAACCCGGGATGGGAGTGTTATGTGTATGGTGATGGGAGAATAGCAGAAGTAAGAATATGCATAAACGTGGGACGATTGGGATTAGCCAGGGATGGGAGTGTTATGTGTATGGTGATGGGGGAATACCAGAAGTAAGAATATGCATAAACATGGGACAACTGAGATTAGCCAGGGATGGGAGTAAGAGGGCAACAAAGTGGGCTGCTCTAATCAGATCAGATGGTTGCCAAATCAGTGCACACCTGCTCACAACTGTGACTTTATGCAACATGGCAGTAAAGTTAGTAGATATTAAGCAAAATAGTCGCACACAAGAAGCTGCCAAGCTTTTGTTGAAGGGGAAAGAGGAAACTGTTGTGTTATGAAGCAGGACAGAAGTACAGTGGGGATACTGATGTTACAGATAAGCGATCCAGAACAATGAAGATGCCCTGTATTCTTATTTCCACAGTAAAGCACTATGGAATGAAATCTAGGCAACAACTGGGTGAAATGAGAGGTGAAGATCTATGCTTATAGTATGCTTGGAGGTCCCAAACTGACCAGCACAAAAAATTTATTAAAAAAATAAATAAAAAAACGAAGCCGAACCACCATGGCTAGAGGAAAATCTAGCTTTATTAAACACACAAATGAATGTAAGAGTGAGCGCTTTCACGATCTATCTGATCGTTTCTTCAGACTACAATTACACACAGCATCATCCTATCTAAATATCTAGAGAAAATGTGCCAGTGAAATGCATGGTGGTAACACAACATTTTATTCTAGCAACTTTACAAAATTATACAAGCAATGTTTAAAATGTGTCCTTGGTTTTTGACATTTTGTCCCCCCCAAAAATATGAAATTGTAAAGTGCGAGACACTGTGCAAGACGCCTATGGCTTACACTACTGTCATTCTATTTATAATGTGGGTGTGGAAGTAAATTTTTATGATGTAAATGTTCTGAATTGGGCAGTTTGGTTCATGCTTTTTGTTTCATTGCCTACAGTACAGCCTACTGGAAAAATGGTCAAACAATAAATGGCGCAGTGAAATCAATTTGGGAACTGCAAAAACTGTCTAAACTTCTCGAAGTAATGAGTAATGCAACTTTTTCTGCTCTTGAATTGATAACTGATGAACTGAATGCTATGAGAACTGTAGTGCTCCAGAACCGAATGGCTCTTGACTTCACCCTAGCGGCGAGAGGTGGTACGTGCACTTTAATCAAAGAAGAGTGCTGTGCGTATATACCTGATCATCAACATGAGATAAACGACCACCTTGAGGTGATACAGCAAGTGTCGGCTATGACCAAACCAGGCCCAAACCCTCTGATGGACTTTTTCCAGAATTTGTTTGGGGGGTGGGGTTCCATCCTAATGAACATCCTAATTGCCATTTGTGTGAGATTACTCCTATTAGGAGCATGTATTTGTTGTGGTATTCCCTGCATGAAAAAGTTAATCAAAGAATTTATAGATATATCAGTTTCTGAGACTTTGTATCAAAGTACTGAAATTGAAGAATTGTTAGAATGTGAAACACTTTCATAAGTTTAAACTGAATGACTTTCTTAACTGCAAATCCTGAATGGAAGAGGTTAGGAGAAGAAGCAAACTGTTTATTCTTTTGAAAATAGAATTAAAAAGTATTAACAGGGGGAAATGTCAGAAAAATATGTATTAATGTGTGTATGCTTAATGCTAATTAGAAACTAAATAAGTTAACACGTTTTTCATTCTATTTTATATGCACTGTTCTATATACAGTTGAGTTTCATATGAGACTGAAAAGATGCTTTTTGAAACTGCAGTGTGCTTTCTGAAACTTGCAAGATGCCCTCTGACCTAGTAATTGCTAACACAGCAATATTCATGTTTATGCCTTTTGGAAATGTACTTGAGAAGCAATTGATTATCTGCTAGGTCAGGAAGAAATGAATGAACAATGCTATATTCTGTAAATGTAATGATTTTAAACAATCAGCTCTGTTCGAAGTATGAGAACATACACAGCTGCAAAAGTTAGCGATAACATAGACAAAGGACTGTTAGAGAAATGAACTGCAATATATACTTGATTTGTGCTCAAATTAGCCATAGTACCTTGAATGGTAACATTGCATGTATCTAACCAGTGGTAGCCAAGGCCATGTTGTTTTTCTTAGGAAGTTTCTCACAAAAATTGATGGTACCAGCAGAATATTGTAAAAACAATCACTGTGAAGTAATGATGACAGAACTTGTGATTCACTACGTCAGCTTGGTAGGAAATGTCTTATTAGAAAATGTATAAAAATACTAGCATTTCCTGATTCTAGTTAGACAAACTCTGTATTAGCACGTTTTTGTCTCCTTGCTGCAAGAATAAAGTGCCTTAACCTGAACCTACCGTGTTTTGATAATTTTTAAAGTATATTTTTCCTTTGACAGCTCCCAAATGTGCTGCGCACTGGTGCTAGAGCTGGTGAAAGGGGGCAGGCAGATCCTGTGGGGCAGTCTACCCCGCTGTGCTGTGGAGCATTTACTGATGTGGCACACATGGAAGACATGGACACATTTTGATGACACATAATAAAATACAGCAAAAATAAAAAAATAAAATAAAATAAAGGGAGATGAGGGTTGGGGTGAGAGAAAAAAAGAGATAAGATTAGTACCTTCATATGTGACAAACAATGCAGTAATGCAATTATTTGACTCTATTATCTTAACCTTTACTTTAAAAAAATACCACCTCCTAACAGAGAACTTTTACTTTAAAGACTACCAGCTCTGACAGATGCACACTATACTGTAGATTGCAGCAAGTACTCCATGACATGTGCATATATTGCACATAAGCATGTTCCAGTTATACAGACTACAGTTTATAGCAGGGCATGTTCATAGGTTCATAGGTGCTTACTAGGCTAGCAACCATAAGGGCCTTTTTAAGGCTAGCCATGCATCCCAAATTTCTGACAAGTTCTGAAACCTTTGATAAATGCAAGCACGTGCTTGACAGATGTAACATTTACAAGCTAGGTCTGGGAGATGAACCATTTACAGGTTGCCTGTGTCCATTAGAGACATAGCTGCCAAACCAGGGATGAATTTCCTATTCCCCATCCAATTGTCAAGGTTGCACTTGAATTTGGTAAATGAGGAACTCTGCTTCAAATGGATGGGGAACCTGTTCCAGAGATGGGATAATCTCTGAGATACATACATGTCTCTCCAGCAGATCCTATTTATATCACAGTCAAGATTTAAGTCTTTAGAATGGGTAATTCTGTTGCTGTTTATTTTGTGGATATGCAGGAGGTCCATCAGAGTGGGGTCTGAAAATGCCCTGTATGTCAGGCATAGATCTCCCTTCAAAAGCCTGTAGGAGCCAGAATACAGGGATAGACCCTTGAGGTGGTCTGCATGGAACATTTTATTTAAGCCCTGTAATATTTTAGGGAGGAACCTCTGTGGACATTCAATCTGTTGGATATGTCTGGTTAGGTACTTACCAAAGAGGGCATTGTACTCAATAATAGGTCTGATGAATGCTGAATACTGTGGAACAATGACTTCCTTGGACTTAGATGCCATGTCTTTGTTTATAAGTTGAGCAACATAGAATGATTTCCTCACTACTATAGACACATGATGGTCAAAGGCTAGATTACTATCTATGTGTGTCCCTAAGTTCATTAACTACTGGGCCAACTCTAAGGGCTGTGTTGTCAATATGATAGTTACCCAGGGTGGATGACTTCCTGAAGGATACTATTATGCATTTCTTAGCATTTAGTTTGACACCAGCTGTTTCTCTGTGTCAGCCCCCTCTGGAGAACATTTGTGTCAGTGTGGGATTCAATGATAGCTCCTAATTTACAATCATCTGCAAATTTAGTCAGCTAGAGACCACTGACATTGGTCTTGTCTTCTGGGAAGTAAATGCCAAAAAGCAGCGGTCCAAGGACTGATCCCTGATGGACTCCACTTGTGACTGGCCTCTTTGTAGAGGTAGAATCCCCAATTCTAACTTCCTGGGTCCTGTCTGTGAGCTAGTAGGCTATCCACTGGGTAACATACGAGTTTGTACCTAACCTCTTGAGTTTGTCAACAATGCCTGAGTGGGGTATTGTGTAAAATGTCTTGGCCAGGTCAGGGTAGGCAGTGTGAACCATTTTGCCCTCATCCATTGCTTTGGTGACCTTCTCAAAGAAGTCCACCAGACTGAGTAGGCATGATCAATTCCAGAGGCCCTTATAGGTCATGTTTCATGCTATTTAGATGGCATCCTGGGATATTGTCTGGGTCCATTAATGCAGTGTTCTTGGTCTTAGAGAGAGCATTAAGGACCTGTTCCCTAGTGATAGCAGGGTGAGTTATATTTCATGGTATTTCCTGAGGGAAGGTTGAGGGGGAGAGAGGGGTAAAGTTGGAGCTGAATTTATTGGCCAGTAGGTTTGCTATATCTTCTGGCTCAGTATAGGTGGGTCCATTTACAATGAGCTCTGCACACATTTGTGTATTGCCTTTAAGGTTGTGGACATAGCTAAATAATGTCTTGTAGTTATTCTTGGCCTAGGAGACCAAGTTCACCTCAAATTTGGCTTTGGTAGACTTTATTTGTCCTCTGAGATGTTTGTTTAGATTGATGAGGGTGCGTTTGTCCTTCTGGGTGCTGCACCTCCTATTTTTGCCATGATTTTCTCCCTTCTGTTATACGGCCTATTGATTTTGTGATTCCACCATGGTGGCTTGTTTTTTGAGATAGTTCGGAACTTCTTCCTGGTGGGTACAGCTGCCTCTATGTAGCTATTAACATGCTTGTACAGGGTTTCTGTGAACAGTTCTGCACAGGCAGCAGTGTTCTCAGTGTTTATGGGGGCTTGAAATTTTTCCAGGTTATCACTTAATAGCAGGATGTTAGCCTTAGAGTGGTTCCTGGATATTCCAGGTTTAGCTGGGGGTCCAGGATTTATTTTTACTTCAAAGGAGATGATTTTGTGGTCTGACCTTAGCAGGGGATGTGTAATACTCTCCCATATTAGTGAGGACCAGATCCAGTATGTCTGCTCCCTTGGTTGGTGTATTGGCTATCTGGTTTAGGGAGTTTATATTTACAAAATCCAGGATCTCTGTGCCTGTACATTTGGTGTTATATAGAATTCCCAGTTAATAGTGGGGTAATAAAAGTCACACATGAATATGGTATTGGGTTGAATGATTAATGTTTCTAATAAGTTTAAATACATGGCATGGGTTTCCTGGGTCATAGATGGGGACCTATAACTGGCAAGAAAGTAATATTGGATTTTTCCTATAGTGATTTGGACATGGAGCAGCTCAAGTGCATTGTCCTGTTTGACCAAACTTGAGGTATATTTATTTTTGATGTAAATAGATACACCTCCACCTTTAGTCCTTGTCTGTGTAGCAGCTGGTCTAAATGTGCTGAAGGCATTATAACCTTGCACAGTTGGTTTGCTATTCATGACTTTAAACTGTGTCTCAGTGACCACACAGACATCAGCATTCTCTATGGTGAAGAGAGCTTCTAGGGAGTAGAGTTTTTCATTTAGACCCCTAGCATTGGGCAGTAAAACCTTTAGAGTTTCTTGGTTTTGATTTGCTATGTAAGAAGTACTTTCAATTTGGCATTGGGGTGCCACTGGTATAAAGCTTTTACTTTAAAAGTTTAAGTTACACATAACTGAAGATTTAACAATATTGTATAGTTGGGAAGTGTGGTCTTTGAACTCACAACCTCTGACTAAAGTCTAATATTGTACTCTTGGTTTGTGCTATAGACTAATGCATGCATACTTGCTTTTAAAGTTGTGATATGCATGCTGAATTTGATACAGTTCTATAAAATACCAGAAAAGATAACTTTAACTTTAGTGGTACAATAACACAACTCTTCTACTGCATACATACCACATGCTTCCCTCATTCTCACCAATCTAGCCCCATGGGTTCTTACATTGACCTCCTGGTCCATAGCAGCTGTGGAAAAAACAGAACAGAACAGAATACTATGATGAATACTAGTCTTGCCTATATTCAGCTTTTAAGTCTTATAAGTACTCTCTGTAGTTGATAATTACACTGTTGTGGGATGTCCGCAGTTCTAAATTCCTCGATCCAAGTATCAAGCATATTCCACTTCCTCTGCCTACATTGGTCACCAGTATGTGGGATACCAGTGGTACTAGTTATAGCCTGGGCCAACTATCTTAAACTTCTGACTTATACTAGGAGACAGAAAATAGTCCTCCTGCAGAAGCCTACCACTGTGGTGTTTTAGTAGGATTCCAATAAAAGAATTGTACTCCTGGACACCCCATCTCTGTTCCCTAAATCTGATACCTTCTCCAGAAATGCCTGCCATATCTACTACAGATCAAGAGCAACAGAGAATGATGGTTTTCCACAAATTCCAGTTATCATGTTTAATGGGAGTGTGCACACTGTTTAAAAATGTTGCACTCCACTTACCATTGTGCAGTCATGGTGTTCGGCAATGTGCACCTCCAAGCACCGCATTTGCATGATGGTAAGTGGAGCACAACAGTAACAAGCAAAGCAATTTCAAGGTTATTGGATGTACAGGCAGTTGTGTATGTGTGTTAGACAAATGTGAAGGCCATGGCAGTCCAGATAGCAGAAATAAACTTACAGAAATATACTACGCAGTATACCCACAGTCATACATTTGATAATACATGTGATAATACATAGATAAATAACTAAATACTTAACTGACACAATACTAGTGCCTCATCCCTCATACATATAATTAATATTAGCTACACTATGTCATGTATTATAAGTGAGAGTGACTATAATGGGAAGTGGAACAACAATAAAAGTGTATGGAGTATGTTATATTCGAACTGAGGACCATGTGTATGACAGTCCTACACACCTGTTGCCACAAGAAGGTTGAGAAAACACTTGTGTATGTTGCAGTCCATTCCTATAAACTGCAATGTCACAACAGTAAAACAAAAGTTGAACACCCTGTACTAGAGCTCAGGATTAGCTGTACTCCAGACCTACACTTAACACTTGCTGCCACAGGACTAGTTACATGACATTCCCTATTTTACTAATCATTCTTAAGGTCTCGCTATTAACCACAGTACAACATCACTTACTGGGTTTGTGGGATACCCAATAGTATTAATTAAATGCACCTGGTTTCTATGTCTAACTGTCTGGGTCCTGTTTGCTTCCTGGGTGGGTCAGTTGTCCAGTTTGCACACTGCAGTGCATTGCACAAACCAGATAAGCACAGCTGAACCTGACATTTATTTTTCTCCATTTCCCTTGTTTGCACTATGCGGCACATCGGGCAAACATTGGCTTATATAAAAAGAAAAAGAATAAAGAAAGAAAAGGGAGGGGTAGTTGAAATGAGAAAAACAATCTATGACATACACAATAGAAAATGTTATTACACGTGAGATATTTCTCCTTAGGTCTGGATTTGAAATCTTACTCCAATACACTTTCAGAATACAGGATGGGTGCCTTATCCCTCTTTGCCACACAAACAGCTTTGCAGCAAAGAACGTAACTCAATATGCACACAACCAACTGCAACAGCATCTACAGTGGTATCAAACCACAGACGTGCTAGTTGTACATGTATTAGTTTTGGATGTAGTGCACCTAGTGATCACACAAGCTGTTGTGATTATTGCTTGCAAATATACAGCTCACATCTGCATGTTTAATGGACATTCTTCCTTTATCTGAGTAGTACTCTGAGACATACAGTTTGTAAGCCATTCTATATCATTGGCTTTAAGATGTGTGAGGATATTAAGTGGGAATAATATCATATGTAGTTGCCAACAAATGAAGGGTAGGTTGGATGTTCAGGAACACAGCTTGTGACTTGTGTGCTGCTTATTTACATTTCCAACCTTACATCTAATACTTTGCAGACCTAACCTAACACACCCAGTGGAAGTAAGGCAGCCTGCAGTGTTGTGTTTTCCTTCTCCCAACCACTGAGTTACACTTGCACTGTGGGAGTACCTGCATTATGTTTACATCTCCTACATGGATCTACTTTTTTGGAATTCAGCACTTCTAATGAGTTCACACCTTATTTGCATCTTCACCATGCTAACAGCCCTGAATCTACACCATAAAAAGGCAACTGGGTAGCTAGGCAAATTGATTGTGGGGACACTAGTTTATGTTAGAAAGACTGCAACTAATGCTATTTCTTCAGTATATATCTGTACAGAGAAATATTGTACTTCAGAAGGTATGCTTCCCTTTGATCAGCTGCATACTGCATATGCTGGAATGTATTTAAAAAATATCTGAAGCATAGGCTTTTACACTTTTATCTGTAAGCATTAGTAAGATGTGTACTGATGGCATGTGCATGTTTGCCACGCCGTTTCAGAGGTATACATACTTGCTCCTACATGAAAATGGAATGCTGTGTGATAAACATGCAGACATGTTTCAGATTCAGACAGTTCTTTTGATAGAAATTTTAGCATTTCAAAGTGGGTTTGTTAGTAAATAATGTCATTTTCCTGTTCTTTTGTGGGGAAGCATAGGTGAGTTATTGTTATGGCACAAACAAGGATAGACTGTTCTTTTGTGGGGGAGCAAAGGTGAGTTACTGCTATGGCACAAGCAGGGATATGTTGCTCTATTAGTGTGATACAAGGATATGCCACTCATTCCTATTATTACACAATACCCTCCAGGTTCAAGACTTACCTTATAAAAGTAGTAGTTGACACAGTTTTGTCGGTGTAGACTCCTTTCCGTGGCTATATTCAAAAAGTTTTGGAATACACAGGATAAACATACACAGAGTCTACGCAGATGTTTTATAGCTTATTGAATAGCTCTACCATGTTGGACTGGTTCATTAGCATGCAGTTTAATGCTGTAATTTGCATACCTCCATGTTTACCTGGCTTGCACGTGGGTGCATGTCTCTACACAGTGCTTACTGACTCTAAAACTTTCAATGGCTGTGCACACATGGTGAAAAATGACCATGTAGGCTTTGTTGAGTCTTGGGGTTGATTCAAAATTGTTCCAACATGGCTTAGACCATGCTAACAATTGGTGTAAGTACAATTCTCCCAAATTAAATGTAAACAATGTGGCATAGTTCATTTACTAAACAAAATAGTTTCACTTACTATGTAGGAGATCCACCCTCCAATCAGACACTGTTGTAAGGGATCTGGGTGTACTTGTTGACAATTCCTTATCATTTTACCATCATATCTCCACAGTAGTTCAGAAATCTAATTTCCAAAGGCATCTCCACTAGATCCAAATAAGTCTTAATTCCCTTTATTCGTATCTCATATACTGCACCTTTTGGCATGTAATTATCAAAACATATCACACAACTTGAGAGACCTCAGAGATTTATAATTAAAAGGGAGAATGGCCTCAAAAATCTTAGTTATCAGGAGAGACTGGTAGCCCTTTCTCTGTGCTCTGCCTCCTTCATGGAGATATATGTCTAACCTTTTGAATCATGAAAATCCTACTTTATTTGACCTATATTTGGTTAAAGGAAGTAAACCTTCATCATCAGATAAACAAGGATTGTCAGCATGATAGATCTATATCTCAACATATTGTTTAACTTTGTAACAAACTTCCACTGCATATCAAGTGGAATAGCACTCTTGCCACCCTCAAGGTAAACCTAGATAATTGGATGGACACTATCAAATCCTTTCCTAGTCTATCTTGTCTTGCCCTCCTTGAGGCCAAAGGGAATTTTTGAAAAGAGATTTTTGGCTAGGCTTAAAATGGTCTGCAGACTGATTGCCTGGTACTTACCTATGAATCTAAGATCGTACACTCAAGGGGTTCCAAGATGGCTCTGATCCATTGAGCACCTTAGCAGTGCAGCTCTGCAAAAAATTTAAAAAAAAGATGCAAGCCATGAAATTAAGGTCTGAAAAACTTCTTTTTGATAAACAAAACACCCATGACCATAACAATGCCTTCAGTGAAGATGTAAACTGAGTATTCTGGAAAATAGGAAACAAATTTCATTTGAGACACACTGCACAAGTACGAACCTAAGATAATGGCCTGATGCAGTGGTCTAAGTTAGAACGGAAAATAAAAGGGCAGACCAAGCTAATGAAAGTGACTAATGAAATACATGAAAAGTAAAATAAAAAAGAAGATCTAAATTTTTTTTAATGATAAATATTGCAACCACGACCAAGAGATGCCTCTTGTGAAGAGCTAAACCTATAAAAGGTGAAACAAACTTTTTCCCTAGCAAAACCACACAAGAATGAATATGAGACAATGGCCTGATACAGCAGGAATGAAAAATAAAATGACAGACCGAGCTAACTAAAGTGATGGACAAAAAACACAAAAAAATAAAATAAAAAGAAGACATGAAGAGCTTGTTATTGATAAATAATACACCCACAACCAAACTATGCCTCTTGTGAAGAGCAAATCTGAGTATCCTTTAAAGGGTAAAGCAGGCTTTCTCTCTAATAATACCGCACAAGAACAAACATGAGATAATATCCTGATACAGTAGATTAAAAATTATAAGAAATTAAGAAAGATAGACCAAACAAGCCAAAATGATGAGTGAATCTGAAATAATGGAAGCACAAATTACTTAAACCAAATACTCACAAGTTACACCTGAAAAAGAAATCATAAACAAAAGTCAGAGAACCACAAAACTACAAGAGAACCTGAAACTCTAAACCAAATCAAAAGAGGAGCAAACACCTAACCTAGATGACCTAAGATCTACATTACTACCTATACAAATAGCCATTTAAAACTTTTCGGACCACCTTTTAGAGTTTGGACACACATTAAGTCAAATAGCTTCATGACTAGACACATAGTCAGAGGCTAAAGTATCTGAAAATGAGTTAAAAGTAAACCACATTCAAAAAGATATGAAACAAATAAAAAAAGCTTTATAAGATGCAGCAAAAACTCATTGACTTAGAGGCAAAAAGCAGAAGGAACGCTATATTAATCTTGAGGCATCCCAGAGAAATACAAACAAGCACAATTATTAGAAACAATAAAACAAGTTGTGGGTTGTCTTTTAGAAAATGATTCAGAAGCTGGTGAGATGGTGATCAAAAGAGCACATTGGGCTTTATGCAAAACTCAAAGCTTAGATAAACCCAGACAATTTTACGCAAAATTCCTCAATCACCAAGATGTTTACAAAATTCTCATAGCAGAATAAAAAATATCATATGGAATTTAATGTTTGTATAGGACCTACCATTGCAAGTAAAGGAGCAAAGGCAACAACTGTCTCCATTCTTTACTTATTTAATAGCAAAAAAAAAAAAAAATCCCAATGAAGTATCTGAACAATTGAGTCTTCCAAAATAACAATGTTAAACATGTGAAGCAAAAGCAGCGGTTATGAAAAATTTTCAACAACTTGCCAGATGCCTAAACCTGAATAAAATCTCAGGTGTAATTGGTAAGCTTTTTTGTAATGGGACAGTCCTGAAAGTAAATAAAGAAGTATTAGCACAGATGGGACATTTTCTTCTTCAAACTGAAGGGGGGAAAAAAATTGAAATGATGTGTTTACCATGTTCAAATACCTTGGAGGATCCGGGTCTATATCATATATTCGAAATTCCAAAATGTCAAACACCATATGTTCGAACTTGGAATTTTGAATATTGAAAACATTGAACGCTCAGAATAGCAAATTTTTTCCCAGGGAAAAAAATTGCTGTTCCGAAAAACATACACACAAAACAAGCACACCAAAATAAATAAACACACACAAATACAGTTAATAAAACCCAACCCCACACTAAACCACACATACATTACTAACTATCCACTTACCTTAACCCGCACCCTAACCCTAAGGTCTGTAACTATCGCACACATACCCTACAAAACTACACACAAACAAAGCAATAAATACACACACATACAGTTGACAAAACCAACCCTACACTACACCATACATACATTACTAACTATCCACTTACCTTAACCCACACCCTAACCCTTTTGTCCATAACTCTCTCACCACAGTGGAGGAAATAGCAAACTCTGATGATGGCCCACCAATTTCTTTCCCTGGGAAAGAAATCAATGTTCCATCAGTTCACTCTTCTGAGATTTGGAACATTTCAGTTCGATTAAATTAAATTCGGCATTTTCAACATTCGAAATGCTGCTAGGAACCCGAGGATCCTGCTACATGCATGTACAATTTTCTATGGTTGTGTTCTTTTCTCTCCTTTGCCCCTCAGACTGGGCTATTTCACAGTTAAATAAGGTCAATTATATGGCTCAAAAACTAAATGTTTAAAGACAAAACAACATTCCTTCTTACTTCAAATTGGCTCAGGTTGAGAATGAAAACTAGTTTTATATGAACCCCTTAAGAAACCCCACCAGATCAAAAAGAATTACTGGAAGTTGAACTGTAAAATATGGAGAATGGCAGATGAAATTTTCTTTCTTTTGACTATAAATACAAATCATTTATGGACGGTAATGAAGGCTTTCAACTCTGTGCAAACCTATGCTTTCAATTTGACAAATCTTAGAGTGACCTTGTTATATAAAGGCATATGGACTTTGAAAGAATATAAATTATTCAATTTAGTAATTTCATTTGAATGGTTAAAATTAATATGGTAAAATTGTGAATGGTAAAGGATAAAAAATGTATAGCTGTATGAAGTTTCTAGGCTCTGATTCATTAAATTAGTTGAAACATAGCATATTTGTCACATAATAAGAAAATTGCAAGGTAAGAGCTACGTATTCTAGCTTTTCTTTCTGCTTACAATTGGTTAATTTTTTTTTATTCTCTTATCTAGCGTACAAGCAGCCCTAGCAAGGTATAAAACTCAGTCATGTAGAAAATAAGGTGTAACAACTAAAACAATAATGGTTCTTTGCTTATATGATATAGTATGATAAGGCATGTTTGTGTAAACTTCAGACACTTAAATTTTGATGACTATTAGAGTGTCATGCACCAATTGAAAATGTTATCTCTTTAGAGCCAAATCAAACTGCTAAACTTTAAGTCACTGCCTCAATTTGTTCTTGCAGTAATCTTTGGAAAATGATGGGTATGGTGAAAATTCTGACAAGTATGAAGCAAGTTATATAAATTTCACTACAAGGGGCTTAACTATGGTATAAATAAAGCTCCATAACGCTTGTAACCTCTGATAACTCCTACATGAAGTAACTTGCAGACCGTAAACCAGTCAGTATTGGCTTTTCAATGCTACTGGCAATATAAATATACGAGTAACACATGTACTATGTTTAGCATTCACAGTTGTCAGGGTCTTTCCCTGCTCCAAAACTGAATAACATGATGATTATAATTACGTTAGGTACTCAAAACTTTAATAACAATGAAGGCATGATAAGAGTTCACTTTCAAAGGAATAAGCATGTTACAAACACATTCTTATTAAGACCATGCAATACTATACATGCATTGCATAGTTCCTTATACTGGTTGTTGTTAATAAACTCTAAGCTAATGCAGATGCTTTTTGTACAAGAATTTAAAGATTTTAATTGTTTAGAAAAAAAACTTTCTTTGCTATTTATTAAACCTTTAAGGCATCACAGTTGTCTCGATAGGGCATATTATTCTCTGTTCCTGCATTGGGAAATGTGTGTTTTGATGCTGTTTAAATAGTGTTAAAAATCTACAAATGCCTTTATTTTAATATAAAATGTCTTTTAATGCAATACTACTAATTTCTCACAACTTATCCTAGGGTACTTTGGCCAGTCTTCCCTAGTATCTAGAGTACTTAAATGGTCAGTAAATAGTGTGTTTTTAAACAATGAAGTACTGAGTTTTAGAAAATTGTTCTCTGGCACAAACTTTGGTTTTGTTTGTTTTTCAAACCAGTGACCAAGAGTTTTCACAGTATAAATATTAGTAGCTTAAATGAAATTAAATAGGAAGGTGTCATTGCATACATCTGATCCATGAAGTACTAAATCTTATGAAATAATGCAATTCAAGAAATAATCTTCAGTAAACTCAAATCAAGATATAAGGCAGAAACACACAATTATGAAGAAGAGATTAACATTTTAAATAAGGTAAATCATAATTAAATATAATTTTAAATATAAGATGTAGAATTTGGCCGATACTTTCAAATTAGGCAGCTGCACGTCAGGAAAGGTGATCAGGTAGGAGATGCTAATCTTAGTATAACTAAATATCATTTTTGTAGTATAAAGGATTTGGAGAAATTATTATTTAGAGGTATGAAGAAATGCTTAACTCCGACTTCCAAAAGAGGAAAGATACCTTCTGTTCATAAACTGTTATTCTCTTCCAGACTAGGTAGTTTTGTGGGTAAGCATGGGGATAGAGCTGGAAGAGTTAAGTGCTATATGTATAGAGACATATTTGCCCACACTAAAAATGTTATTCATGTGAATAAAAGGAGAAGATATCTAAACAAATTAGTATTAAGAAGAAAATGCTAAGAAAAATGAAATGTAGATAATTGACTCATGGAACGTGAAAGGGATACAAGATAAAAAGAAAAGGAAACTGTATGCATTTAGCATTTAAATCAGAAGCAAATGTTATATTCATACAAGAGACTCATAAGTTAAAGGATGACTGGAGGCATGACAAGGAGAAAAAAATAGATAAATACAATAATAGCATCAGGTAATGAAACAAATAGCAAGAGGTGGCTATTTTAATTAATTAATTTTAAAGAGATGATTATACTTCAGGACTCCGATATAAATGGAAGCTATTGATATTTTTAGTTTTAGTTTACAGAAACCACTTCTTTTCTTGAATCTGTATAGTCCATGTGTAAAACAACAAGACTTTATCATGGAAATCTATAACATTTTAATTAGATTTCCAAACTATTACTATATTATAGGAGGTGATTGGAATGTTATAATTGAAACCATAACAGACAGAACAAGTAGAAGCAAAACTTATAACACCCAGTTCTCTTTCACGATAAATGACCTAATAACAGACTTTAACTTATTTGACCCTTTTTGCTACCAGAGCAAAAACTCATCAGCAACAAATTTCACATGGTCCAGAATTGACTTCTTTATGATATCTAAGATTTTCTTTAAGGTGCTTGAAGATTACAATTAAAATAAGTTGGCCTAATGATCTTAATCTAAAAAAAGTGTGTACAAACTGGTCCCTAAACTCAAACTTGCTACAGAAAAAGATATAATACAGAAAATTAATAATATATTAGAGGAACTTGAGCATGACCTAACACTGGCTAATATTCCATATGATATACAATGGGCAGTAAGCAAAGCTAAAATCGGGGAATTTTAATAAATAAAGTGTCATACTATAAAAATATTCAAAGAAAAAGACACCAGAATTAATGATAAATGAAACAGATGAATCAATCCAAAAAAACAAACTCATTACTAGAAGAGTAAATGAATAACTTACAAGAAGACTTTTATATCATGCATGAAGAACAATTCTCCTTTTCAGAAATGAAAACCCAAGCAAAGTATTCAGATTGGGCACAAACTCCATCAAAATTATTGGTGAGGTTAATTAATGAAAACAATAAGGCCCATGTGGTAACAAAAATTGAATTCCAAGGGAATACATATGATACTAATCAAAAAATTATTAAAACTTTCAATGTTTTATACTGAAACTTATATGGCCCACAAAAATTAAAAACAACTGATTTAGGGAGGGATCTCTTCTTAAGGAATCTAACCTTTCAAAAGATTAGTCAAGCTCAAAAGGACTCAATTAGAGCTCCCTTCATACAACAAGAAATACTTTCAGTAATAAATAGTGATTTATTTTTAAGGAATCTAGCCTTTCAAAAGATTAATCAAGTTCAAAAGGACTCAATTAGAGCGCCCTTCACACAAGAAATACTTTCAGTAATAAATAGTCTGAAAACAAGTAAATCTCCTGGACCAGATGGCTGTACAGCAGAGTTCTATAAATCATTTGGGCAAAAGATATCAAAACTCTTATTAAAAATATATAATTACATAAGAGAATATGGCATTACATACTTACATTTAAATAACTCAAAGACAATTTTTATACTGAAAGGCAAGGCTGATCTTAAAAACCTTGGAAATTATAGACCAATCTCTCCTATAAATCTAGGTATCAAAAATTTAGCTAAAATACTTGCAAGCAGATTAAAAAAGTATTACCTAACATAATATCACCTGGACAATCAGGATTTATTAACAGTAGACAGACATGTGACAACATGTTAACTTTAAATACATTCCCCCGGATTTACTAATCTTCCATGTAAGATTAGATTAGTCTTACATGGAAGCACCAGTCTAACAGTATGACAGCAGTGCATCATGCATATTAATGAGGGCACGCTGCCTCAACTCTAAAGCTTACACGGAGTGTGGAAGAGTGTAGGGGGCGTGTCAGACTGCCGAGCAGTCCAAAAATCCACATCCCTGCAATGAAGAAATGCCACAATTTCAAGTTACATGAGCGAGTCCGCTCACATGTGCACAGTGTAACACTACACTCCCCCATATGTTAAACAACTGACAAAATTAAAAATAAAAAGAGTTTTTTTTATTTTTTTTTATTTCATCCGATGTAGCTGTCCGTATTTGCACGTGTTTGCGCGGGTTTGCCCATTGCTTAGCTACAGTTAGCAGCTTAGACACCAGAAGAGGATAATAAGAAAAATATATGCAAATTAAGCAAAATAGCGATAGCATAGTGGTTAGAGCCTTCGCACAAAGAGGAGGCATTTCTGGTTCGAGTTCCACTACTGCACGTTATATTTTCTGTTGGAAATCTGTATACAAAAATATTTCCTGACATTTTTTATGTATAAGTTTTGTAAAAAGCATTGAAATGTTAAATGTAGTTGTGAACGAATTATATATATGTATGAAGGTGAAATGGTTATGCATTCTGAGGTATGAGTACCCTATTTTAAGCAATATAAAGTACTGCTAAGCACATTTTACCAGTATTGAGCATATTTAAATCCAATTGCTCATAGCTGTGCACGTCGCTAACCAGCGCAATCACAACATATTTGCGCATAGCTGCGCACCGTACTAACCAGCACAATGTCGGGCAATGTCGAGCAATGTTGGGCATCGTCGAGCAACTTTGGGCAAAGTCGGACAAAGTTGAGCAAAGTCAGTTAAACACGGCCACACCTCCTTTACTGTCCCTTAACCAGTCAGGTCTGCCCAGTAGGAAAATAAAAAGCAGTGACAGGGCTCAAACTCAGGATACTGTGCACTATAGTCACAGTACTTAACCACTAAGCCATGACAGCATTTCATAAACATGCACTTTCTTCAGGCACATATCTATCAAAGGAATTTTAAACATTGCCAACATCAGCTAAGCAGGCATGCCTACAGCTGAGTTTTTCCAAAAGTGGCCAATCACAAATAAGTGCGGGAAATGAGGCATATTTAAGCTCCACAGGTGGGAATACTTGCTATAACTGGTTGTAGCTTCCTTCTGCAGTCAGCATGGCCGGTGTTGGAGAAAGCACTCGATTTAGAGTGCAACGCTGGGGCATTGAGGAGTCCAAAGTAATGGTTTGGCTCCTTGTCCAGAATCATGAGGAAAGACTCCAGTACTAGGATACCCAATATAAAACGAAGGCCTGGAACAGTCTTGCCCATGATCTCACCAGTGCCACTGGTGTTCCTCAGACTGGTGAGCAGGTCAGGCACCATTATTCTGACCTGAAGCGACATAGGGAGGATCAACTGTACCAGTGGATCCAGGAATCCATGCGATGCCTAATGCCCCAGTACTGAGTAAGTAGCCATTGTATTAAGTAGTTAAGAACTGCTATGCTTGTCTATACTATGGATAGGTATTTCTCAATATCACTGCATTTACTTCACAGCTGCAGGTGTCTGGGCTATGAACCAGCAAGCCCATGAAGATAGGCTGCAAAGGCTGCATCATCAGGCAGGTTAGTAATTATTCTGCATGTACTGCTATATAAAATAAATGAGAAAGCCTTCGAAAAGTGTTTTAACCCAATAAATAAAGGTGTAATAATCCTTAAATAAATGTATAATTCCTGGAGTGCATCTGTGTCATATGTTGTTGTACTGTTGCATTCTACAAATAGTAGTGTTGTATTAAGCAATGTCAACCCACACTTAGGTAAGCCCATATAACGTGGATGAAGGGAGTGCCAGTAGCTTTTATGGATATTTACAGCCCTCAACTGTTGGTTCATGCCCAGCATGTACAGGTTAATCTGGCACATGAGCAGCTTGGTATTGTGTTCCCCAGAAATGTCAGTGTGCTGCCAGAAATGTAGGGAGCTGCTATCATATAACTGATACTTTCACTTGAACATATCTAGATAATTATATGAAAGTAGAGTTGTCAGTGTACCATCTTAGCAGTAGTGTGTGTGAGCAACTCTCAAAATATGTTGCAGTAACATCTGCATCTTGGACAGTTTGTATGTAAAATACAGCTCATGTATATAATGATCTAGCAAACTCCAATTGCACAATATAAGGAGACATTGGGTACTGTAATAATACATGTAAGGGACATATAACTGCAGTTAATAGGAATGTAGTGAAAACTAGAAGGATATATATGCTGTTAATTGAGCTATCTTTTTCCACCCTACTGTATGTGCATAAAAAATGCAATTCCACACCTCAATCGGTATGTCTAATCTCAAAACATTTGTTGGGACATATGATCTATTCGTTTATAAATATTTGCATTTATTTCTATGCATGTGCCCTGTTAAAATACCAAAATATTGGTGGCCTGTTGCCATCAATTAAACCTGCATGCTGTTGTAATGTCCACTATTGTTCTATATATGCATGTGTTATGCTTGCTTTTCAACTGTTGAAAATCTGGTGTGTTGGGTTAATGGGAATTCTTCTGCATGCTGTTATAACTAATTGGGAATGCTGTTGACTGTTACTAACCCATATCTTTATTAAACTCTCCAAAACATAGTTCGTATGGGAAGGCCGGTCTCAGCAGACCACCTGTCCCACCTCAGCTGGCCATGGCACCTGGCACCAGCAGATCTGGTGCCCAGCCTGGGACCTCCTCCTCCATTGGCCCTGTGCCACCTTCGGGTGGAAGCGCTGCAGGGGATGGGGCTCGGCCCCCCCCATGCAAGCGTGGGCAAAGGAGGGGCACCTATCACCCTTCAAACAGTTCGGGCTGTGGTACGTAGAGAGATTGAATGTTCTGTTGCAGAACCTTTTCGCCAGCTTGAGGCCCAAGTGGTGCAACCCCGGGTCAGTTTGCCCCTCCTACACAGCCCCCAGCACAACCATCCTCTGGGCTGTGAAGGTGCAGTGGTGACTGCCCATGGGTGGGGACCTCAGTCCCACTGTTTCCATCTGGGGGCTCATGAGCTTGTGATTTCCAAACATCCCTCCCCATCAAAAGTGTTCACCCACCACATGTGTCATATACCGCCCCTGTATGCGTCTTTCTTGTCTTGTCTGTTTACCTCCCAAACCTACCTCCCCAAATATATCTACTCCCCCTATCCCACATTCCACTCTCACCTGAAAAAGAAAAAGGGCAATCTGCTCCCAAAAAAAAAAAAATACGCCCCATACATAGCTGCCCATTTTGCACACATGTACACTGGACACATGAAATGTTATTTAATTGGCATTACAATATACTTTGTTGTCCTCACCCCTCTCTCAGAGGTTGAAGGTTTCATATCTACCTCCAAATTTATTGCATATGCACAGCTGTTGCTGTTGAAGAAATGGGCAGCTATGGACCTTCCCTATACCAGTCCTGCACATCCCGAGCTATTTTCCATACTGTCTATCCCTCTTTGTGCCCCTTTTTCACC